>NW_026125775.1:0-112413 GCF_943737965.1 Phodopus roborovskii | reverse complement strand
AATACAAGAAATACATCTAAGCTTCAAAGATAGATATTACCTCAGGCTAAGAAAAGATCTTCCCATCAAATGGACCCAAGAAGCAAGCAGGTGTGGCTATCCTAAAATTCCAACAAGTTAGACTTCCAACCAAAATTAATCAAAAGAGATGAAAACAGTCATTCCGTATCCATCATAGGAGAAATCCATCAATACAAAGTCTCACCTGAACTACTATGATCCAAATACAAAGGCAACCACATTCATAAAAGAAACGCTACTAAAACTCAAACTCACATAAAACCTCACTCACTTACATTGGGAGGACTTTAACACAGCACTGCCACCACTAGACAGGACAACCAGTCACAAATCCTAACAAAGTAACAGCCCGACAGAGTTCATTAGATGAGATTCCCTAATCAGGAGATTATTCTCTTATTCCATTTTTAAAATCGGGGGTCACTGTGTCCTTAATGGGTCAGTTCTGGTGCAACCTCTCAGAAACTAATGATGCGAAACAGTACAGTTTCGAGTAATCATTCGATTGTTAAAAATCTACTATTATGTAATCAGTAATCACTGCATAAGGCAGTGTCCCCCATTCTATGGGCACTGCTTCTGGTACCGATCTCCTGCTCTGTCAATCCCACAACAGCCACATGAGGGATGACACCATCATTACTTACGCAATCAAGTAAGTTAAAAATTGGATAGTCCTCCATACTTAACTTTCAAAAGATGGAACCATACTCCAGTGATTGTCAAGGAAGTAGTACTTAGACGATTAAATAATGCCACGTGATTAACTCCCATGGAGAAATGGCCCGACTCCCGTCAAGAAGAACAACATCTTCATCGATTTAAATAATTAATATATAATGAAAAATGATTGAAAAATAACATGGTGGTGCACACTTAAATCCCACATGGAGTAGTCAGAATGATCTCTTCCTGAAATAATGATGTTTTTATAAAATTAAATTGATAATTAATTAGCTGGGCCTTTTATATTAACACTGACGAGATGGCACCAAAGTCCTAAAACTATCGCTGATGTAATGACCTACTTACAGAGCTAAATGATGAAGTAATGAGATGATGTTACATCGTCTACTCACAAAATCTGACTCCAAAAAGGAATTAGGGTCCATAACATTACCTGTTTTCAAATACATTAATTAAATGATGAATTATTATTTAATTTCCTAGTTTAACAGGTAAATAAGTAAGTGTACTATTAGATGATGGTATGTTCTGGCACGATGGACTCCCCTAAGGAGGCTTAAATCTTCACTGGTAACTGAATACATAAGGACAGATTTTCATAATTCAATGAATAAACATTAAACTAGTGGATGTTGTTTTATGTGTGAAACCTAAAGATTGATCAATTCTGAAGAGTCATTGAGTTCTTAATCAGACATTTGAACAATAAAATGAATGAATGAAAAGATAATTTCTCATAATTCACCCCTAGAGAGATAACAAAAATGATATCAACATTGATTTAAATAAATAAATATTGAAACCTACAAGAGACATTTTAACACCAACAAGGGGGCTCCAGACTCCACTCTTCCTGGAGTAGAAAAAGCAGATTTAAATAATGAAAGCATCAGATTGTTAGATCGTCTGTCACACTTGAGTCACACCAGGTGGCACCACACTTCAGGGTTCACAGATTACATAATGAAACAATTTAATGATTACATCTTTACATATCTAAGTCGTTGACATTTTTCGTACCATCAATACCTGGGCAGACTTGCCAGATATGAAAACGGATGCTGTCATCACGGATTTTTAATATTCCATCAGTTAATCGTCAGATAATCATACTGTCTTGCCTGATGAATTCTGTTGGCCTGACCTCATCACAAGCGCCTGAATGTCTGTTGTGGTTTGGCAGGACATTTGATAGTGGGCCCAGTCCTGGCATAGCATTAGTAGCCACAATGTTGATAACACCTGAAAAGATGGCTGCAGCAGGGGCTTCAATAGCATAGATGAGAGAGAGATGTTCTTCTGTCTTCTGAGTCGTCATCCTTATGCTAGGTCTCAGTGATGATATCGACATCCTAGTGCCACTCCTTCTTCTCATGGTAGACCACAACCAATGTGAAGATGTAGAGGAATAACAGGTAGTCAACAGCCAGACCACCGTTCCGGCCTTGGTGAAGTCCTTGTACTTCTCCGAGGGCACCGTGCAACCTTCAGGACTCAATCACCCAGCATCCCTAGTACTCTGGAAGATGCATAGATCATTCAGCAAATGCTATGCCCATGTCTACAACTTTCCTAACCTTGTCCCTGACAGATTTTTGCACCCTAACCGTAATCGGTGATGGCAGTGTCTATCGTTTACATAATTTAAAGAATGAAATAAGTCACTAATAGCTAACTGTCACAATAAATAGTGGATGTAGCATTCTACTGGCAGGGAAGCATGGACAGACTCCAGTCATGAAGGATGTCATCATCATCAATTGAGTCAATGAATCATACAATGTGAAGATATTGCACATTATCTCCACAAGTAGGAGCTTTACAGGTCTCTACATGGAATGGGGGATTGTTGTTTACATAACTATACAAATATTTACATTACCTTGGGGATTAACATAGATTGTCAATTTACATTCATTAATTATGTAATTAGATGATCCGTGGTACCAGATTCCAGGTGTCATGGACGATATAATCATTGTTTTATACAATTAAATAATCAAATAATGAGTTCATGTAACATAATCCACTTCTCTAAGGTGGCTCCAAACCAGGCTCATGAACTATGCAGTCATTATTAATTTAAATATTTTAACTACATAATTGATGATAAGATGATCTATAATAATTTCCTCCCACACCGCATCACAACAATCTACTGATCATGGATTATCTAATGTCCTATTTTAATAATCAAATAACAAAATAATCAGAGGATGAAATGCTCTGCCATACTCCACACAATTGACTCTCTGTTGACTCCCACATGATTGTGGGAAACTCCCAGGTTCATCCCTTATTTAATCGCAGAGCACAGTAGTAACATGTTTAAATGCTGAACTGTCATTGTGTATGCAGGGTTTTTCGAAGATATCACATATTTAATGTTGGCCAGCTGCCTCAAAAGTGACGGACTGAAATCTAATAATTGCTAAGTCTACTCTAACAAACGGATTATCACCTTCCTGAAGGAAGTCAACAATGTCAAACTCACCTTTTGATGAATAATCGTAGTCTTATTATCTTTTGCTCCATAGTTTTACTTCTGAGGAGAGTGAGTATTCATAAACAGAAGACTCTGAACTGTTTCTCCACAGACTATGTTCTCTGATGATTAGGTAATCTTGAATTAGGTAACCAGGAAAAGCTGTAGGCACACTTCCAGAGGTGTGGCTCTGACTTGGTTAGGCGAATCAAATGCTGTCATGAAAAGGTTTAGGAGATAGTTACCTTGGGAGACTGTAATGTCCCATGATAACACTTTCTCGAAGCTGCTCTCTGGTCCTTGGCCCATGATACCAGGATACAGAATGCAACAGGGTTGCCAGGCAACATTTATGAACCAACATTCTGTCATATTCTAGTGCCCCTCCCACATGCTTAAAGGAGTATACCCACCGATGAGGTAACCTTACAGCCCCACTGAGTTTCTCACAAAAACAAAGAAGATCTTTGAGTTCTACACATTTACCAGTCTCTCAAGCTACAACTTGCCTATAGTGACATAAGCATGAAAACAAAAGCATCATTGTGCCATTCAAGTACAATGATGAGTATTTTAAACCTGTTTTCTATGCTTCAGTTTTCTAATTTCTAGAACGGAAACAATACAATTAATCGCCTCTAATGTAATCCTTTTCCCTTCATTGAAAATAAAATTAACTCCTCCGCATCCTCTTACCTTTAGAGGAGCTTGATCCCATGGTTTCTCAGAGTTGTTTAGATTTGCATTAGGCTGATGATTAAAGATTTTGAGCAGTGTCTTCTGTTTCTTTCAGTCATTTTGGATTCCTCAATTGACTGTTCTCTATTAAGTCCTGTACCCTGTTTTCTAATATGGTTATTTAGAGTGAATTATTGCTGGTGGTGTGTCATGTTAACAGCCCGACAGAGTTCATTAGATGAGATTCCCTAATCAGGAGATTATTCTCTTATTCCATTTTTAAAATCGGGGGTCACTGTGTCCTTAATGGGTCAGTTCTGGTGCAACCTCTCAGAAACTAATGATGCGAAACAGTACAGTTTCGAGTAATCATTCGATTGTTAAAAATCTACTATTATGTAATCAGTAATCACTGCATAAGGCAGTGTCCCCCATTCTATGGGCACTGCTTCTGGTACAGATCTCCTGCTGTGTCAGTGCCACAACAGCCACATGAGGGATGACACCATCATTACTTACGCAATCAAGTAAGTTAAAAATTGGATAGTCCTCCATACTTAACTTTCAAAAGATGGAACCATACTCCAGTGATTGTCAAGGAAGTAGTACTTAGACGATTAAATAATGCCACGTGATTAACTCCCATGGAGAAATGGCCCGACTCCCGTCAAGAAGAACAACATCTTCATCTATTTAAATAATTAATATATAATGAAAAATGATTGAAAAATAACATGGTGGTGCACACTTAAATCCCCCATGGAGTAGTCAGAATGATCTCTTCCTGGAATAATGATGTTTTTATAAAATTAAGTTGATAATTAATTAGCTGGCGTTTTATATTAACACTGACGAGATGGCACCAAAGTCCTAAAACTATCGCTGATGTAATGACCTACTTACAGAGCTAAATGATGAAGTAATGAGATGATGTTACATCGTCTACTCACAAAATCTGACTCCAAAAGGGACTTAGGGTCCATATCATTACCTGTTTTTCAAATACGTTAATTAAATGATGAATTATTATTTAATTTCCTAGTTTAACAGGTAAATAAGTAAGTGTACTATTAGATGATGGTATGTTCTGGCACGATGGACTCCCCTAAGGAGGCTTAAATCTTCACTGGTAACTGAATACATAAGGACAGATTTTCATAATTCAATGAATAAACATTAAACTAGTGGATGTTGTTTTATGTGTGAAACCTAAAGATTGATCAATTCTGAAGAGTCATTGAGTTCTTAATCATACATTTGAACAATAAAATGAATGAATGAAAAGATAATTTCTCATAATTCACCCCTAGAGAGATAACAAAATGATATCAACATTGATTTAAATAAATAAATATTGAAACCACAAGAGACATTTTAACACCAACAAGGGGGCTCCAGACTCCACTCTTCCTGGAGTAGAAAAAGGCAGATTTAAATAATGAAAGCATCAGATTGTTAGATCGTCTGTCACACTTGAGTCACACAAGGTGGCACCACACTTCAGGGTTCACAGATTACATAATGAAACAATTTAATGATTACATCTTTACATATCTAAGTCGTTGAAATTTTTCGTATCATCAATACCTGGGCAGACTTGCCAGATATGAAAACGGATGCTGTCATCACGGATTTTTAATATTCCATCAGTTAATCGTCAGATAATCATACTTTCTTGCCTGATGAATTCTGTTGGCCTGACATCCTCACCGGTGCCTGAATCTCTGTTGTGTTGCGGCAGGACCTGAGGTAAATGGCCCATTCCTGGCATACCAGTAGTAGCCAAAATGTTGATATCAGCTGAAAAGGTGGCTGCAGCAGGGGCATCAACATTTTAGCTGAGAGAGAGATGTTCTTCCGTGTTCTGAGTCGTCATCCTTTTGCCAGGTCTCAGTGATGGTGCCGACCTGCTAGTGCCACTACATCTTCTAGACGTAGACCACAACCGATGTGAAGATGTGGAGGAAGAGCAAGTATTCAACACCCAGACCACCATGCAGACCTTAGTAAAGTTCTTGTTCTTCTCGGGGGGCACCATGCAATCTTCTGGACTCTATTCTCCAGCATTCCTAGTGGTCTGGAGTCGCATAGACATTCAGAACATGCTCTGCCCATGTCTACAAGTTTCCTAAATTGTCGCTGACAGATATATGCAACCTAAAAATGATCGGTGTTGGCATTGTCTGTCGTTTAAGTAATTTAAAGAATTAAATAAGTCAGTGATAGCTAACTGTCCCAATAAAGAGGTGATGTAGTATTTAACTGGCAGGGAGGTATGGCCAGACTCCAGTCATGAAAGATGTCATCATCATGGAGTCAATGAATCATAAAATGTGTAGATTTTGCACATTATCTCCACAAGAGGGAGGTTTACAGGTCTCTTCATGGAATGGAGGATTGTTGTCTACATGATTATACAAATGTTTACATTATCTTGGGGATTAACACAGATTGTCAATTTAAATTCATTAATTATGTAATTAGATGATCTGTGGCACCAGATCAGGTGTCATGGACGATTTAATCATTGTTTTATCTAATTACATAATCAAATAATGAGTTCATGTAACATAATCCACTTTCCTAGGTGGCTCCAAACCAGGCTCATGAATGATGCTGTCGTGATTAATTTAAATATTTTAACTACACAATTGATATTAAGATGGTCTATAATAATTGCCTCCCACATCGCGTCACCGCAATCCACTGATCATGGATTATCTAGTGTCCTATTTTAATAATCAAATAACAACATAATGAGAGGATGAAATGGTCTGCCATGCTCCACACAATTGCCTCTCAGTTGACTCCCACATGATTGTGGGAAACTCCCAGGTTCATCTCTTATTTAATCGCAGAGCAGAGTAGGAACATGTTTAAATGCTGAACTGTCATTGTATATGCAGGGTTTTTAGAAGATATCACATATTTAATGTTGGGCGGCTGCCTCAAAAGAGATGGACTGAAATCCAATAATCACTAAGTCCACTCTAACAAACGGATTATCACAATCCTGAAGGAAGTCAACAATGGCAAACTCACCTTTTGATGAATAAATGTGAGTCTTATTATCTTTGTGTCCATAATATTACTTGTTAGGAGAGAGAATTCATAAACAGAAGACTTTGAACTGTTTGTCCACAGACGATGTTCTCTCATGATTAGGTAATCTTGAATTTGGTAACCAGTAAAAGCTGTAGGCAAACTTCCAGAGATTTGGCTGTGACTTGGTTAGGCGAATCAAATGCTGTCATTGAAAGTTTTTGGAGATAGTTATCTTGGGAGACTGTAATGTCCCATGACAATTCTTTCTCGAAGCTGCTCTCTGGTCCTTGGCCCATGCTACCAGGATACAGAATGCAAGCAGGGTTGCCAGGCAACATTTATGAACCAACATTCTGTCACATTCTAGTGCCCCTCCCACATGCTAAAAGGAGCATACCCACCGATGAACTAACCTTACCACCCCACTGAGTTTCTCACAAACACAAAGCAGGGCTCTTTCTTTTGAGTTTTACATATATACCCATCTCTCAAGCTACAAAATCCCTATAGTGACATAGGCATGGCAATGAAAGCATCATTATGCCATTCAAGTACAATGATGAGTATTTTGAACCTGTTTTTTATGCTGCAATTTTCTAATTTCTAGAAAAGAAACAATAAAATTAATTGCCTCAACCATAATCCTTTTCCCTTTCTTGAAAATAAAATAATTTCCTCTTCATCCTCTTACCTTTAGAGGAGCTTGATCCCATGGTTTCTCAGAGTTGTGTAGATTTGCATTAGGCTGATGATTAAGGATTTTGAGCAGTGTCTTCTGTTTCTTTCAGTCATTTTGGATTCCTCAATTGACTTTTCTCTATTAAGTCCTGATCCTGCTTTCTAATATGGTTATTTAGAGTGATTAATTGTTGGTGGTGTGTCATGTTATCAGCCCGACAGAGTTCATTAGATGAGATTCCCTGATCAGGAGATTATTCAGTTATTCCATTTTTAAAATCGGTGGTCACTGTGTCCTTAATGGGTCAGTTCTGGTGCAACCTCTCAGAAACTGATGATGCGAACAGTACAGTTTCGTGTAATCATTCGATTGTTAAAAATCTACTATTACGTAATCAGTAATCACTGCATAAGGCAGTGTCCCCCATTCTCTGGGCACTGCTTCTGGTACCGTTCTCCTGCTCTGTCAATCCCACAACAGCCACATGAGGGATGACACCATCATTACTTACGCAATCAAGTAAGTTAAAAATTGGATAGTCCTCCATACTTAACTTTCAAAAGATGGAACCATACTCCAGTGATTGTCAAGGAAGTAGTACTTAGACGATTAAATAATGCCATGTGATTAACTCCCATGGAGGAATGGCCCGACTCCCGTCAAGAAGAACAACATCTTCATCGATTTAAATAATTAATATATAATGAAAAATGATTGAAAAATGACATGGTGGTGCACACTTAAATCCCACATGGAGTAGTCAGAATGATCTCTTCCTGGAATAATGATGTTTTTATAAAATTAAATTGATAATTAATTAGTGGGCCTTTTATAGTAACACTGACGAGATGGCAACAAAGTCCTAAACCTATCGCTGATGTAAAGATCTATTTACACAGCTAAATGATGAAGTAATGAGATGATATTACATCATCAACTCCCACAATCTGACTCCAAAAGGGACTTATGGTCCACAACATTACCTGTATTGTAAATATGTCAATGAAATGATGAATTATTACCTAATTTCCTAGTTTATCAGTTAAAGAAGCAAGTGTAGTATGAGATTATGTGATGGTCTGGTACAATGGTCTTGCCTAAGGAGGCTCAAAACTCCAGTGATCACTGAATACATAATGACAGATTTTCATAATTAAATGAATAAACATTAAACAAGTGGATGGTGTTTTATGCGTGAAGCCTAAATGATTGCTCAATACTGAATAGACATTGTGTTCTTAATCTTAGATTTGAACAAAAAATGAATGAATAAAGAGAAAGTTTCTCATAATTCACCCTTAGAGAGATAACAAAATGATATCAACATTGATTTAAATAAGGAAAGGAAGAAAGAAAGAAAGAATTCACAAGATACAATTTAACACCAACATGGTGGATCAAGACTACACTCTTCCTGGAGTAGAAAAAGACCAATTTGAAGAATGAAATAATCAGATATTTAGATAGTCTGTCACACTTGAGTCACACAAGGTGGCACCAAACTTCAGGGATCACAGATTATATAATGAAAGAATTTAATAATTACATCTTTAAATATGTAAGCCGTTAACCTTTTTTTGTAACATCAATTCCTGGGCAGACTTGCCAGGTATGAAACTGTATGCTGTCATCACACAATTTTAAAATGCCATCAGTTAATCATCAGATAATCATACTGTCTTGCCTGATGAATTCTGTTGGCCTGACCTCATCACAAGCGCCTGAATGTCTGTTGAGGTTCGGCAGGACATTTGATAGTGGGCCCAATCCTGGCATAGCATTAGTAGCCACAATGTTGATAACAGCTGAAAAGTTGGCTGCAGCAGGTCTATCACCAGCATAGCTGAGAGAGTGATGTTCTTCTGTCTTCTGAGTCGTCATCCTTTTGCCAGGTCTCGGTGATGGTGCCGACCTCCTAGTGCCACTCCTTCTTCTCATGGTAGATCACAACCGATGTGAAGATGTGGAGGAAGAGCAGGTAGTCAACACCCAGACCACCGTGCCGGCCTTGGTGAAGTCCTTGTACTTCTCAGAGGGCACCGTGCAACCTTCAGGACTCAATCACCCAGCATCCCTCGTACTCTGGAAGATGCATAGATCATTCAGCAAATGCTCTGCCCATGTCTACAACTTTCCTAACTTTGTCCCTGACAGATTTTTGCACCCTAACCGTAATCGGTGATGGCAGTGTCTATCGTTTACATAATTTAAAGAATGAAATAAGTCACTAATAGCTAACTGTCACAATAAATAGTGGATGTAGCATTCTACTGGCAGGGAAGCATGGCCAGACTCCAGTCATGAAGGATGTCATCATCATCAATTGAGTTTTAGGAGATAGTTACCTTGGGAGACTGTAATGTCCCATGATAACACTTTCTCGAAGCTGCTCTCTGGTCCTTGGCCAATGATACCAGGATACAGAATGCAACAGGGTTGCCAGGCAACATTCATGAACCAACATTCTGTCACATTCTAGTGCCCCTCCCACAGGCTTAAAGGAGTATACCCACCGATGAGGTAACCTTACAGCCTCACTGAGTTTCTCACAAAAAAAAAAAGCAGATTTGAGTTCTACACATTTACCAGTCTCTCAAGCTACAACTTGCCTATAGTGACATAAGCATGAAAACGAAAGCATCATTGTGCCATTCAAGTACAATGATGAGTATTTTAAACCTGTTTTCTATGCTTCAGTTTTCTAATTTCTAGAACGGAAACAATACAATTAATCGCCTCTAATGTAATCCTTTTCCCTTCATTGAAAATAAAATTAACTCCTCCGCATCCTCTTACCTTTAGAGGAGCTTGATCCCACGGTTTCTCAGAGTTGTTTAGATTTGCATTAGGCTGATGATTAAGGATTTTGATCAGTGTCTTCTGTTTCTTTCAGTCATTTTGGATTCCTCAACTGACTGTTTTCTATTAAGTCCTGTACCCTGTTTTCTAATATGGTTATTTAGAGTGAATTATTGCTGGTGGTGGGTCATGTTAACAGCCCGACAGAGTTCATTAGATGAGATTCCCTAATCAGGAGATTATTCTCTTATTCCATTTTTAAAATCGGGGGTCACTGTGTCCTTAATGGGTCAGTTCTGGTGCAACCTCTCAGAAACTGATGATGCGCAACAGTACAGTTTTATTTTTTTTTTAATCGTGTAATCATTCGATAGTTAAAAATCTACTATTGCGTCATCAGTAATCACCTTATAAGGCAGTGTATCACATTCTCTGGCCACTGCTTCTGGTACCGATCTCCTGCTGTGTCAGTGCCACAGCAGCCAAATGACGGATGGCACCATCATTACTTACGCAATCAAATAAGTTAATAATTGGATAGTCCTCCATATTTAACTTTCAAAAGATGGAACCAAACTCCAGTGATTGTCAAGGAAGTAGTAATTAGATAATTCAATAATGCCACGTGATTAACTCCCATGGAGTTTTGGCCCGAGTCCAGTCAAGAAGAACAACATCTTCATCGATTTTAATAATTATTATATAATGAAAAATGACTGAAAAATTACATGGTGGTGCATAATTAAATCCCACATGGAGTAGTCAGACTGATCTCTTACTGGAATCATGATGTTTTTAAAAAATTAAATAGAAAATTAATTAGTGGGCCTTTTATATTAACACTGATGAGATGGCACCAAAGTCCTAAACCTATCGCTGATGTAAAGATCTATTTACATAGCTAAATGATGAAGTAATGAGATGATATTACATCATCAACTACCAAAATCTGACTCCAAACGGGACTAATGTACCATAACGTTACCTGTATTTGAAATACGTAAATAAAATGATGAATTATTACTTAATTTCCTAGCTTAACAGTTAAAGAAGTAAGTGTAGTATTAGATGACGTGATGGTCTGGTACAACGATCTCCCCAAAGGAGGCTCAAAACCCCAGTGATCACTGAATAGGTAATGACAGATTTTCATAATTAAATGAACACAAATTAAATAAGTGGATGGTGTTTTATTCGTGAAGCCTAAATGGTTGCTCATTACTGAAGAGACATTGAGTACTTAATCAGGGATTTGAACAAAAAAATGAATGAATAAAGAGATAGTTTCTCATAATTCGCCCCTAGAGAGATAAAAAAATGCTATCAACATTGATTTCAATAAAGAAAGGAAGAAAGAATGAAAGAAAGAAAGAATGAAAGAATTCAAAAGATACAATTTAACACCAACAAGGGGGATACAGACTCCACTCTCCCTTCAGTAGAAAAAGACAGATTTGAATAATGAAATAATCAGATAGTTAGATGGTCTGTCACACTTGAGTTACACGAGGTGGCGCCAATCTTCAGGGATCACAGATTATATAATGAAAGAATTTAATAATTACATCTTTAAATATGTAAGCCGTTGACATTTTTTAGTATCATAAATTCCTGGGCTAACTTGCCAGGTATGAAACTGTATGCTGTCATCACGCATTTTTAACAGGCCATCAGTTAATCGTCAGATAACCATACTGCCTTGCCTGATGAATTCTGTTGGCCTGACCTCATCACAAGCGCCTGAATGTCTGTTGTGGTTTGGCAGGACATTTGATAGTGGGCCCAATCCTGGCGTAGCAGTAGTAGCCACAATGTTGATAACAGCTGAAAAGATGGCTGCAGCAGGGGCTTCAATATCATAGATGAGAGAGAGATGTTCTTCTGTCTTGTGAGTCGTCATACTTATGCCAGGTCTCAGTGATGATACAGACCTCCTAGTGCCACTCCTTCTTCTCATGGTAGATCACAACCAATGTGAAGATGTAGAGGAAGAACAGGTAGTCAACAGCCAGACCACGGTGCCGGCCTTGGTGAAGTCCTTGTACTTCTCAGAGGGCACCGTGCAACCTTCAGGACTCAATCACCCAGCATCCCTCGTACTCTGGAAGATGCATAGATCATTCAGCAAATGCTCTGCCCATGTCTACAACTTTCCTAACCTTGTCCCTGACAGATTTTTGCACCCTAACCGTAATCGGTGATGGCAGTGTCTGTCGTTTACATAATTTAAAGAATGAAATAAGTCACTAATAGCTAACTGTCACAATAAATAGTGGATGTAGCATTCTACTGGCAGGGAAGCATGGCCAGACTCCAGTCATGAAGGATGTCATCATCATCAACTGAGTCAATGAATCATACAATGTGAAGATATTGCACATTATCTCCACAAGTAGGAGCTTTACAGGTCTCTTCATGGAATGGGGGATTGTTGTTTACATAACTATACAAATATTTACATTACCTTGGGGATTAACACAGATTGTCAATTTACATTCATTAATTATGTAATTAGATGATCCGTGGCACCAGATTCCAGGTGTCATGGACGATATAATCATTGTTTTATACTATTAAATAATCAAATAATGAGTTCATGTAACATCATCCACTTCTCTAAGGTGGCTCCAAACCAGGCTCATGAACTATGCAGTCATGATTAATTTAAATATTTTAACTACATAATTGATGATAAGATGGTCTATAATAATTTCCTCCCACACTGCATCACAACAATCTACTGATCATGGATTATCTAATGTCCTATTTTAATAATCAAATAACAAAATAATCAGAGGATGAAATGCTCTGCCATACTCCACACAATTGACTCTCTGTTGACTCCCACATGATTGTGGGAAACTCCCAGGTTCATCCCTTATTTAATCGTAGAGCAGAGTAGTAACATGTTTAAAATGCTGAACTGTCATTGTGTATGCAGCATTTTTAGAAGATATCACATATTTAATGTTTGGCAGCTGCCTCAAAAGAGACGGACTGAAATCCAATAATCACAAAGTCTACTCTAACAAATGGATTTTCACTTTCCTGAAGGAAGTCAACAATGGCAACTCACCTTTTGATGAATAATTGTGAGTCTTATTTGTCTTTTGTTCCATAGTTTGACTTCTTAGGAGCTAGAGTATTCATAAACAGAAGACTTTGAACTGTTTCTCCACAGACTACGTTCTCTGATGACTGGGTAATCTTGAATTTGGTAACCAGTAAAAGCTGTAGAAACACCTCCAGAGGTGTGGCTATGACTTGTTTAGGCGAGTCAAATGTTGTCATTAAAAGTTTTAGGAGATAGTTACCTTGGGAGACTGTAATGTCCCATGATAACACTTTCTCGAAGCTGCTCTCTGGTCCTTGGCCCATGATACCAGGATACAGAATGCAACAGGGTTGCCAGGCAACATTTATGAACCAACATTCTGTCACATTCTAGTGCCCCTCCCACAGGCTTAAAGGAGTATACCCACCGATGAGGTAACCTTACAGCCTCACTGAGTTTCTCACAAAAACAAAGCAGATTTGAGTTCTACACATTTACCAGTCTCTCAAGCTACAACTTGCCTATAGTGACATAAGCATGAAAACAAAAGCATCATTGTGCCATTCAAGTACAATGATGAGTATTTTAAACCTGTTTTCTATGCTTCAGTTTTCTAATTTCTAGAACGGAAACAATACAATTAATCGCCTCTAATGTAATCCTTTTCCCTTCATTGAAAATAAAATTAACTCCTCCGCATCCTCTTACCTTTAGAGGAGCTTGATCCCATGGTTTCTCAGAGTTGTTTAGATTTGCATTAGGCTGATGATTAAGGATTTTGTGCAGTGACTTCTGTTTCTTTCAGTCATTTTGGATTCCTCAATTGACTGTTCTCTATTAAGTCCTGTACCCTGCTTTCTAATATGGTTATTTAGGGTTATTTACTGTTGGTGGTGTGTCATGTTAACAGCCCGACAGAGTTCATTAGATGAGATTCCCTAATCAGGAGATTATTCAGTTATTCCATTTTTAAAATCGGGGGTCACTGTGTCCTTTATGGGTCAGTTCTTTTGCAACCTCTCAGAAACTGATGATGCGAAAGAGTACAGTTTTTTAAAAATCATGTAATCATTCGATTGCTAAAAATCTACTACTACGTAATCATTAACCACTGTAAAAGGCAGTGTCCCCCATTCTCTGGGCACTGCTTCTGGTACAGATGTCCTGCTGTGTCAATCCCTCAGCAGCCAAGTGACTGATGACACCAGCATTACTTACACAATCAAATAAGTTAATAATTGGATAGTCCTCCATACTTAACTTTTAAAAATGGAATCAAACTCCCCCGATTGTCAAGGAAGTAGTACTTAGATAATTAAATAATGCCACGTGATTAACTCCCATGGAGGATTGGCCCGACTCCAGTCAAGAAGAACAACATCTTCATCGAGTTAAATAATTAAGATATAATGAAAAAAGATTGAAAAATGACATGGTGGTGCATACTTAAATCCCACATGGAGTAGTCAGACTGATCTCTTCCTGGAATAATGATGTTTTTAAAAAATTAAATTGAAAATTAATTAGTGGGCCTTTTATAGTAACACTGATGAGATGGCACCAAAGTCCTAAACCTATCGCTGATGTAAAGATCTATTTACATAGCTAAATAATGGAGTAATGAGATGATATTACATCATCAACTCCCAAAATCTGACTCCAAAAGGACTTATGGTCCATAACATTACCTGTATTTTAAATACATAAATTAAATGATGAATTATTACTTAATTTCCTAGTTTAACAGTTAAAGAAGTAAGTGTAGTATTAGATGACGTGATGGTCTTGTACAACGGTCTCCCCTAAGGAGGATCAAACCTCCAGTGATCACTGAATAAATAATGACAGATTTTCATAATTAAATAAATACACATTAAACAAGTGGATGGTGTTTTCTGCGTGATGCCTAAATGATTGCTAAATACTGAAGAGACATTGAGTTCTTAATCATAGATTTGAACAAAAAATGAATGAATAAAGAGATAGTTTCTCATAATTCACCACTAGAGAGGTAACAAAATGATATCAACATTGATTTAAATAAAGAAAGGAAGAAAGAAAGAAAGAATTCACAAGATACAGTTTAGCACCAACAAGGTGGATCGAGACTCCACTCTTCCTGTAGTAGAAAAAGACAGATTTGAATAATGAAATAATCAGAGAGTTAGATTGTCTGTCACACTTGAGTCACACAAGGTGGCACCAAACTTCAGGGACCACAGATTATATAATGAAATAATTTAATAATTACATCTTTAAACATATAAGCCGTTGACCTTTTTTTTCTATCATCAATTCCTGGGCAGAATTGTCAGTTATGAAATTGAATGCTGTCATCACGCATTTTTAAAATGCCATCAGTTAATTGTCAGATAATCATACTGTCTTGCCTGATGAATTCTGTTGGCCTGACATCATCACAAGCGCCTGAATCTCTGTTGTGATGCGGCAGGACGTGAGATAATGGGCCCAATCCTGGCGTAGCAGTAGTAGCCACAATGTTGATAACAGCTGAAAAGATGGCTGCAGCAGGGCCATCACCAGCATAGCTGAGAGAGAGAGATGTTCTTCCGTGTTCTGAGTCGTCATCCTTTTGCCAGGTCTCGGTGATGGTGCCGACCTCCTAGTGCCACTCCTTCGCATGGTAGATCACAACCAATGTGGAGATGTGGAGGAAGAGGAGGTAGTCAACACCCAGACCACCATGCCGGCCTTGGTGAAGTCCTTGTACTTCTCAGAGGGCACCATGCAACCTCCTGGACTCAATCATCCAGCATCCCCTGTACTCTGGGAGATGCATAGATCATTCAGAAAATGCTCTGCCCATGTCTACAACTTTCCTAACCTTGTCCCTGACAGATTTTTGCACCCTAACCGTAATCGGTGATGGCACTGTCTGTCGTTTACATAATTTAAAGAATTAAATAAGTCAGTAATAGCTTACTGTCACAATAAATAGGTGATATAGCATTTTACTGGCCGGGAAGCATGGCCAGACTCCAGTCATGAAGGATGTCATCATCATCAATTGAGTCAATGAATCATAAAATGTGATGATATTGCACATTAACTCCAAAGAGGGAGTGTTAGACGTGTCTTCATGGAATGGAGGATTGTTGTTTACATAACTATACACATATTTACATTATCTTGGGGATTGAAACAGATTGTCAATTCAAATACATTAATTATGTAATTAGATGATCTGTGGCACCAGATTCCAGGTGTCATGGACGATATAATCATTGTTTTATATAATTAAATAATCAAATAATGAGTTCATGTAACATCATCCACTTCCCTAAGGTGGCTCCAAAGCAGGCTCATGAATGATGCTGTAGTGATTAATTTAAATATTTTAACCATAATTGATATGAAGATATTTTTCATTAACTGTCTGTTGGTTTTTTATTTATTTATTTATTTATTTATTTATTTATTTATTTATTTTGATCTTTGAAACAGTGTTTCCCTTTGTGGCCCTGCTGTCCTGGAACTTACTCTGTAGACCACGCTGTCTTCAAACTCATAGAGATCCACTTGCATCTTCTTCCTTATTGCTGCAATCAAAGCAAAAGCCACCACAGCCTAGTCAGATTCAGATTTCATTGTCACTTACCAATGTCACCAATAGACGACCTAGCTTTCTTCCTGCAGTGCACAAGTACAAACTCTCTTTCTCACTCCACGAAATTTGCAGAGCTTACACCCATCATTACAGGATGCAGACTGAAATGATTCTCTTCTTCAACCATAAACACTTCTAAACAAAAACAAACTTGCTTTAAGAATAGAGTGTGGAGCTATGCAGTAGTTAGGCATAGATGACAGGCCATGGTGGAGCACACCTTTAATCCCAGCACTTGGGAGACATAATAAGGTGGATTTCATGGCTGCCCCAGGGTACACCAGATTGATTCAGTCTAAAAGAGGAAGAGAGACAAGTGGTGCCTCATTCCTTTATCCCTGAACTTGGGAGGTTGTTATTGTTGGAGGAAAGAGAAATATAAGGGGGGAGAAGACAAAAGCACATTGTTTTCTGAGGGAAGAATCCTAGAGTAAAAATAGCCTGCCCCTTTGGTCTGAGGATTCAGTAGAAGTGAGATCTAGGGCTTGGCTGCTCTTCTTCTCTGATCTTTCATCATTAATCGCATATCTGAATCCAGGTTTTGATTATTAAGAACAACTAGAAGTAGCTTTACAATTTCCAGTGCAGTGTGTCAAAGCTAAACTGTAGTGTATAAGATTAGAATTTATGGCAATAATATTCATGGTACTAATCTTTAACATTTTATCAAGTTTATTCCTATATTTTGTATCTATGAGTTTGAGAGAAAATGGTTTGTATAAATATACAGGTTACGGGATGTAGATAATTATGTGAAGTTGAATGTCAGTATCTGAACTCTGGTCATCCCACAAAAGATGTGCTGAGTCTCTTGCCAAGATACACAACGTGTTTTATCTGATGAGCCAAAACTCTTTCATGGATTAACAATAAAACTAAAATAAATAAAGAACTAAATAATGGTCTTTAAGAACATGAAGTATCAGAATTTAAGATCCTATACATGGTAAGTTTGTAACATGAAATGAATACAATCCAATGACAATGAACAACAATTAATAACAAAATGGAGATTACAAAGGCACATTAACATTTTATTTTGGAAATACCCAGAATGCTCAATGGAATTATGAAAACAAGATACACAAACTGATATAATATGACTTTTATACTTACCACAAAGTAACAACAATCAAAATATGTATATTCTTTGTAAAAGAATAAAAGAGATAGAGAGAATAACCCAAGAGCAAAGGTCAAAATATATCAACTATTAATATAAAGTACAAAAGAAATTTAGCCATGAAAAGTGTGATCTTGACCAATGTTGTCCAAATACCTATGAATCCAAGTGTAAAGAGATTAAATAAACACAGACTTCAACACTCCAATTAAATCTATTCAAAGGGACCCTTCAACACTTTTGACCCTGCAGCTATGGATATCTATTCCAAAGACAGGATGTCCCTGCTCTAGAGCTCTCTATGCAAAAGGAGCTGATCTTCTGCTATGGCTCTGCAGACCTTTATGCCCCTTTATTTATTCAGGTAAACTAAGCCCCACTGATGCCCATTCCACAAACAACATGGGAGAATAATTTAAAATCTGCTTCCTGCCAAGAGATTTAAGCCCAAGATGAAGACCCTGACCTAACTCCCTGTCCTAAACCATACACACCTGAGGAATCTCTGCAGAACATAGACTCATTTTGTACACTGGAATTAAACTTCACTCAGTACAGTATTGTAACTCTTGTTAGCAGAGAGTTAAAAACATTATAATCTTGTATTGCTGAGAGACATCTGCATCACCACTTTTTACTACTTTCTAAAATATTTATAAGGCAAACCTGAAAGTGGAATGGAATATTCAGAACTTCAAGTAATCAGACCTTCAGTTATCCGTCATCAGCCCCCACTGCACACCAACAGCATTGCATGCATGTGCACACTGGACAGTTATATCATAAGCAACACACCCTCCCATGCCAGGGCTGCAGAGTCTCCCCCAAACCAAGAAACACATTGAGAGGAAGGCTCCGAGGACAAGGGTAACTGCCCAGTTCACCACATGGACCAAAAGAACCCTAGTCTGTCTCATGGTCCACACAAATTTTGCAGAAATGACATCTGAGCAGATCTGCTTTGAAAACCGTACATTCAGAATGGTGTAACCTTTGTTCTTCCTTATAACTCGATAGAGCAGAAGGAAAAGAGAATCATGGAAAGAAGCCTTCTCAGAGTCCAGCATTGCCTGGGACCACTCAGTTGGACCTAAAATTTTGCAGCCCACGACCAGGGAATCAGAAATCCATGACTCAGATTGTATAGTCCTTGTAGCTCTGCACAACCCACCCTGCAGATAGTGGCCTATTCCAGAAAGTTTGTGTTTTAGTATGCATTCTTCTACTATCCTGGAAGTCAAGCTGCTCATTATGAAAATCACAGTGACCTTTCTGTGCACATATTGTTACATACTCATTGTTCCTGGTCAGTAACCTTTGACCTCATAGCTAGGAAATCCTGCCACCAAATGTATGCCACCTTCCAATATCCACTGTGTTTAATGTGAAACTCCTGTTTAAGAAAAGCAGGCTATGAATTAGAGAACATTGAGTAATCATAGTAGGGCTTGTGGGCAGAAAAGTGTAAGTGGATATGATGTAGTTATGATCTAAAATAAAAAAAAATATTTTGAAAAGCTGAAAATAGCTTCATGGCCATGTGTTCCAGAGACTAGGGGTTTCAATTAGAGCACATCAAGTATTCCTCAAACCATTTCTCTTAGATTGTACAACCAAACCCACAAAACATAACAGTCCTGTTACATAGTCCACAAGAGTACACCCAGACCGGTTTTTGCTGAATACTGTAATTATCACAATTTGTATACATGATAAGGTCTCTCCTTCATCCAGAATCTTGATAGCCCTCATCTGTGGATTCCAAGATACAGCCCACAATTATGGATGTATGGATGTATACAATCCACAATTATGGATTCTCTAGGAATGATTACGTAACTCCACATTGCTTACCTCAACTACTGTTGAAGGTGGAAATGTCAGCTTCCATCCTGCTTCTATCTTTCTGCACTGTGACTCCAGCTGTATCCAAGGGGGACATGAACTCAATCCTTGCACAAATCCCTCTCCATTTATAAGATCCCACAATAATCAGAGATCTTGGGAGTTCACTCATTTTCTGGTCTATTTTCCTTCTCACTGACAAGGCAAGAACCTGAGTGTAATGAAGTGTAGGATTTTCTTCCCAGTACTTCTACAGTACTTCCCTCCTGGAAGGCATCCACCTATGTGTATAGTGTCGGTTGCATGGGAGGGGAAAGTGGCTGGGGGCCCGGGAAGTTGGAGGGGAAGAAGGTTGGTGGGAGTAAGTTGGAGGGAACTTGTTTGATAAGTATAAAAATATTTTTAAAAATTAAAAACATTAAAAAGATACCAATGCAATTTTCAAAAAACAAAGTTAACATATTTTAATAATTTAAAAATTTTACCTCTATTGACTTTGAAATATCACACCTCCACAGAGAGAACATCACTTCCAGCACAAGTTCTAATAGATCTTAATAATAAAAACTCATAGTAATCTAACAGGGAGGGGAAGGTGAAAACTGAAGTGTCACAGATTCAGAGAATCTGGCTAATAGAGTTCTTTTCTCTGCCTATTCTCAGACAAGCCATGTGCTCCTGTCCTCACACTGCCTCCTCAGATTGTTTGCTATCTGTTCGATCCCTCAGACTAATTGCTCAAACAACATCATCTCACTGCATGCTCTTCTGTCTCCTCTAACTTATCTTCTTCTCTCTGTCCAGCCGTGTCAATCCTATCTCGAAATCCATACTGCTGGGATTAAAGGCCTGATTCCCAAGTCCTGGGACCACCTTAGTGTGAGCTGTTTGTCTTTTAGACAGACTTTGTATGTGTCTAACTAGTAACATAGTGTGTGTGTCTAACTACTGATTTAGTATGTGTGGATAACTAGTGACTTAGGTGTGTAGCTGACTAAATACATAGAAATACGTAGGTGAATGGCTAACTACTAGCTCTGTGTGTCTGGCTGACTAATTTCTTGGTGTTTGTGGCTAGCTAGTGAATTAGATGTGTGGCTGACTAGTGACTTAGTATGGGTGGGTAAGTAGTGATATATTGTGTGTGGCTAACTAGAGACATAGTGACTGTGGCTAACTAGTAACCTAGCTTTGTGTGGCTGACTAGTGACTTAGTATGCGTGGGTAAGTAGTGATATATTGTGTGTGGCTAACTAGAGACATAGTGACTGTGGCTAACTAGTAACCTAGCTTTGTGGTTAACTATTGACTTAGTCAATGTGGTTAGTTACTGCTTAGGCAACGCTAGCCACAGAACGATCCTGCCTTTCATCTCAACCTTCACAAACTGTACACCTACATACGCTGGTCTGTGTTCAAACACATGACAGATTAAAACATGCTGGGAAATTACAAAATCACTCCCCCTACCACAGTCATGTACTTTTTTCATAGTGGTGACTCCAGCACTTGGTTGCTTACCCTAAATCCTCCTGCATTGTAACGAGTATGGTTTTTGCGCCCACTGCCTGGTCTTGTCCCGCTGCCATGCCAGCCCCAAATAACACACAGAGACTCTGTATTTGATACAAAGCTATTGGCCAGGTGCTAGTTTCTTATCGGCTAGCTATGTCTTAATTATTAACCCATTTCTATGTATTTCCACGTGGTCTTACCGGGGAGTGAGGTAGGCTTCTGGTCTTTCCATGCTGACTCCTTCTCCCTACTTCCTATTTCCTCCTTGTCTCCTAGTCCCTCCTATCTTCCTTTCCTATTGGCCAACAGTGCTTTATTTATTAACCAGTATGAGAAACATATACAGGATGACATCTCCCATCACTGCAGTGTAAACAATTTTCCTTATTCTGGTCTGAAGGCAGAAGCAATGCTCCACATGCAAATGCTTTTCCTGTGACTGCACTGGATAGTTGGCTACTTGACTCTAATGGAAAATTTAAATCTCTTAGGTGTTACACTAATTTAAGAATTTTGAAGGTATAGTACAGAAGACCGCAAGGCCATTGCTTTGGAGAGCAACAGCATGCAACCAATTCCACTTACATCAACATAAGAGATTGTCTCATAAACATTCTTCTAACATGATGAAATTGCATCTGTTCTAGCATTAATCTGACTTCCCAGGGAGAAGTCACTTCACCCACAAAGGAGATCCATAAACACAATTATTTCTAACATAACATGTATCTATCTCTGGAAAATAATCTATTTGTTCAATGGTACATCCTACTTTTTCTTCTAAGAGGTTCAAGGTGGCTGGATTGATGTTGAGGACTTTTATCCATTTAAACTTGAGTTTTGTGCATGGCGACACACATGGGTCTATCTGCAGTCTTCTACACACCCTCATCCAATTGTGCCAGCACCATTTATTGAAGATGCTGGTCTATTGTCTCCGGTGATTTCATTATTTATTTATTTATATCAATGGTGATATCATTTTGTTATCCCTCTAGGGGTGAAGTATGAGATATTATCTCATTATTCATTCTTTTTTTATGTTCAAATCTGTAATTAAATACTCAATGAACTCTTCAGTCATGAGCAATATCATAGGAGTCACGTGTAAAACACCATCCACTTGCTGAATTTTTATTCATATATTTATGAAAATCTGTTACTATTTATTCAATGATCGCTCGAGTTTTGAGCTTCGTTATGGGAGTCAATCATGCCAGACCATCACATCATCTAACACTACACATACTTATTTAACTGTAATACTAGGAAATTTAATAAAAATTCATCATTTCATTAATGTATTTAAAATAAAGGTGATGTTATGGATCATAGGTCCCTTTTGGAGTCAGATGTTGGGAGTTGATGATGTAACATCATCTCATTACTTGATTATTTAGCTATTAAAACAGATCATTACATCAGCCATAGTTTTACAAGTTTCATGCCAACTTGTAGAGTTAATATTAAGCACCAACTAATTAATTATCAATTTAAGTTTTTATTTTTTTATTTAATTTTATATAACAAAGTCCAATTAAATGAAAAGAAACATTTATACACAATATTTGGGAATTTGGGCGTCGTTCTTTCCAAACTACTTCCTGCTGGTAAGGGGCGCTGTCTTGGGGGATTCGAAGAAGATTCAGATATCCTAGCTGTAGTCTGTAGGGCTGTTTTGTCCAGCTGTTTGGAATGTAGGATCAGCTTGTACTCTGTTTCAGGCGGTCTGGTGTGATCAAACCACATTAGTCTGGAAGGAATCCACATCTTTTCATTTTCTGTGGAAACAAAAATAGAAATACTTTTCCCCAATAACTTGTTCTTCAACTTAAATTTTAGAGTCAAAGCGTTTTTTTTTTTTAATTTATTATTTTACATGTCGATCCCAGTTCCCTCTCCCTCCCTCCCTCCCTCCCCTCCAGCCCTCCCTCCTTCCTTCCCTCCCTTTTGCCCTCTCTACCCTCTCCCATGCACTCTAAACACCCTCCCCTCCCAACCCCCCACCACAATACCATATGTAGGGGAATGCCATCCAGTTGGGGTCATGTAGATCTGACAGGTCCTGTGAAGTAAGGACTAGGGCCTCTCTCCTATCTCTAGAATATGGCAGCCATCCCTCCATGGGGGATATGTTTGCAAAGTCCTTTTGTGCACCAGGGATACATCCTGGCTCCACTGTCTGAGGTCTCTTAGACTGCTCAGACCTTCTGGCTGAGACCCATATTCAGGGGGGTCCGAGTCAGTCCCCTGTTGGCTTCCCAGCTATCAGTCTAGTGGCCCTTAGCTCCTCCTTGTTCAGGTAAGCTGTCTTTATGTACTTCTACCGCATGGTCTTGTCCTCTCCATCTGCTTCTGGGTTCTAGTTCGACTCAGTGTTTATGTATGGGTGTTTGCTCCTGTTTTCAACAGGCATTAGTTGAGGACTCCATGAAGAAGTTAGTTGTTTATCTCACTCTCCGGGAAGGGCATTTATGATAGCCTTTCCACGGAAGCTGAGATTGTTAGTTGGGAGCAGTCTTGTAGTTCCCTCGACCTTTCTTTGTGTTCAACTTTATCTTCAAACCAATATTGGCTCCCTCTTTTATGTTCTCTCTCTCTCGTCTCTGTCTCTCTCTCTCTCTCTCTTTCCTATTTTCCATTCCTAACCAGGCTCAATCCTCCTGGTCGCACATGCCTTCCTCTCCTCCCTCTCATTTTCTCCTACTTCTCTCTCCATTAGCTGTCCTCCCCCACTTTACCTGAGGTCTGGGGGACTTGTCCCTTCCCAGTTCTGTGAGGGACTTTATATGAATCTCTTAGAATACAACTTGTATCCTAGTTCCTCTGGTGATGTGAATTATAGGCTGGTGATCATTTTATCTAGTTCTAAAATCCATATATGAGTGAGTACATACTGTGTTTCTCTTTTTATGACTGGGTTACCTCAATCAGGATGGTTTCTTCAAGTACCATCCACTTGCCTGCGAATTTAAAGATACCATTATTTTTTTCTGCAGAGTAGTATTCCATTGTGTAGATGTGCCACATCATCATTAACCATTCTTCAATTGAAGGGCATCGAGGTTGCTTCCAGGTTCTTGCTATTACAAATAGTGCTGCTATGAACATAGTTGAACAGATGTCTTTGTTGCATGGATGTAAACCCTTTGGGTATATGCCTAAGAGGGGGATTGCCGGGTCCTGTGGTAAACTAATTCCCATTTTCCTGAGGAACCGCCATACTGATCTCCAAAATGGTTGTATGTGTTTGCACTCCCACCAGCAGTGGCGGAGTGTTCCTCTTTCTCCACATCCTCTTCAACATGAGTCATCATTGGTGTTTCTAATTTTAGCCATTCTGGTAGGGTAAGATGGTATCTCAAAGTTGTTTTGATTTGCATTTCCCTGACAGCTAAGGATGTGGAGCATTTTCTTAAGTGTCTTTCAGCCTTTTTGATTTCCTCCATTGAGAATTCTTTCTTCAGTTCTGTACCCCATTTTTTAATAGGGTTATTTGGTGTTTTGTTGACTAGTTTCTTGAGTTCTTTGTATATTTTGGAGATCAGCCCTTTGTCGGATATAGGATTAGTGAAAATCTTTTCCCAGTCAGTGGGCTGCCGTTTGGTCTTATCAACTGTGTCCTTTGCCTTACAGAAGCTTCTAAGTTTGAAGAGGTCCCATTTATTAATTGTTTCTTTCAGTGTCTGTGCCCCTGGAGTTATGTTCAACAATCGGTCTCCTATACCAATTTGTTCAAGGGTACCTCCTACTTTCTCTTCTAAGTGGTTCAATGTGGCTGGATTGATGTTGAGGTCTTTGATCCATTTGGACTTGAGTTTTGTGCATGGCGACAGACATGGGTCTATCTGCAGTCTTCTACACACCCTCATCCACTTGTGCCAGCACCATTTGTTGAAGATGCTGTCTTTGCCCCATTGTATAATTTTAGCTGTTTTGTCAAAAATCAGGTGTTCATAGGTGCGTGGATTAATATCAGGATTTTCATTTCGATTCCATTGGTCTACCTGTCTATTTTTATGCCAATACCAGGCTGTTTTCAGAACTATAGCTCTGTAGTAGAGCTTAAAGTCAGGAATGGTGATGCCTCCTGAAGTTCTTTTATTGTATAGGGTTGTTTTGGCTATCCTGGGTCTTTTGTTTTTCCATATAAAGTTGATTATTATCCTTTCAAGGTCGGTGAAGAATTGTGGTGGGATTTTAATGGGGATTGCATTGAATCTGTAGATTGCTTTTGGTAAGATTGCCATTTTTACTATGTTTATCCTACCTAACCAAGAGCATGGGAGGTCTTTCCATTTTCTGGTATCTTCTTTACTTTATTTCTTTAGAGTCACAAAGTTCTTATTATATGGATCTTTTACTTGTTTGGTAAGCGTTACACCAAGATACTTTATGTTGCTTGTGGCTATTGTAAAGGGTGATGTCTCTCTGATTTCTTTCTCTGCCTCTTTGTCGTCTGAAAAAAATAGGGCTACCGATTTTTTTGAGTTTATCTTGTATCCTGCTAGTTTGCTGAAGGTGTTTATCAGCTGTAGGAGTTCCCTGGTAGAGTTTATTGGGTCGCTTATGTAAACTATCATATCATCTGCAAATAGAGACAGTTTTACTTCTTTCTTTTCAATTTGGATGCCCTTGATCTCCTTTTGTTGTCTTATAGCATTAGCTAGAACTTCTAGTACGATATTGAAGAGATATGGAGAGAGAGGACAGCCTTGTCTTGTTCCTGATTTTAGAGGAATTGGCTTAAATTTCTCTCCATTCAGTTTGATGTTGGCAGTTGGTTTGCTGTATATTGCTCTTATTATGTTTAGGTATGTTCCTGTTATCCCTGACCTCTCTAATACCTTTATCATGAAAGGGTGTTGAATTTTATCGAAGGCTTTTTCCGCATCTAGGGAGATAATCATATGGTTTTTCTTTTTCAGTTTGTTTATATGGTGGATCACGTTGATAGATTTTCGTATGTTAAACCATCCCTGCAATCCAGGTATGAAGCCTACTTGATCATGGTGGATGATTTCTCTGATGTATTTTTGAATTCGGTTTGCCATTATTTTATTGAGTATTTTTGCATCGATGTTCATCAGGGATATTGGTCTGTAGTTTTCTTTCTTAGTTGTGTCTTTGTGAGGTTTGGGTACCAAAGTTATTGTGGCCTCATAAAAAGAGTTTGGCAATAAACCTTCTGTTTCTATCTTGTGGAACAGTTTGAGGAGTAGTGGTATTAGTTCTTCCTTGAATGTCTGGTAGAATTCTGCACTGAATCCATCTGGCCCTGGATTTTTTTTTCGTTGGAAGGCTTTCGATGACTGCTTCTATTTCATTTTGGGTTATAGGTCTATTTAAGTTGTTTGTCTGTTCTTGATTTAATTTTGGTAAGTGATAGTTATCCAGAAACTTGTCCATTTCCTTTGAATTTTCAATTTTTGTGGAATACAGATTTTCGAAGTATGACCTGAAAATTGACTGGATTTCCTCTGTGTCTGTTGTTATGTTCCCCATTTCGTTTCTGATTTTGTTAATTTGCATGTTCTGTCTCTGCTTTTTCGTTAATTTGGATAAAGGTTTATCTATCTTGTTGATTTTCTCAAAAAACCAACTCTTTGTTGCATTGATTTTTTGTATTGTTTTCCTGGTTTCTATTTTGTTGATTTCAGCCCTCAAGTTGATTATTTCCTGGTGTCTGCTCCTGCGGGGTGAATTCGCTTCTCTCTGTTCTAAGGTTTTCAGTTGGGCTGTTAATTCATTTATGTGACTATCCTCTGTTTTCTTCATATGGGCACTTAGTGCAATGAACTTCCCTCGTAGCACTGCTTTCAAGGTGTCCCATAATTTCGGGTATGTTGTATCCTCATTCTCGTTGAATATTAGAAAGTCTTTAATTTCTTTCTTTATTTCTTCTTTGACCCAGGAGTGGTGCAATTGCACATTGTTAAGTTTCCATGAGTTTGCAGGTTTTCTGCTATTTGTGTTGTTGTTGAATTCCAATTTTAAAGCATGGTGGTCCGATAAGATACAGGGGGCTATTCCTATTCTCTTGTATCTGTTGAGGTTTGTTATTTCTCCTAGTATGTGGTCGATTTTAGAGAAGGTTTCATGTGGAGCAGAGAAGAAGGTATATTCTTTTGTCTTTGGATGGAAAGTTCTATAGATGTCTGTTAGCCCCAGTTGAGACATAACTTCTGTTAATTCTTTTGTTTCTTTGTTGAGTTTCTGATATGTGGTCCTGTCTAGTGTTGAGAGTGGTGTATTGAAGTCTCCCACTATAAGTGTGTGAGGTTTTATATGAGCTTTGAGTTTTAGTAGTGTTTCTTTTACGAATGTTGGTGACTTTGTATTAGGGGCATAGATGTTCAGAATTGAGACTTTGTGTTGATGGATTTCTCCTGAGATGAATATGAAGTGACCGTCTTCATCTCTTTTGACTAGTTTTGGTTTGAAGTCTAACTTGTTAGATATTAGGATAGCTACGCCTGCTTGCTTCTTATTTCCATTTGATTGGAAAATCTTTTCCCAACCCTTTACCATGAGGTAATGTCTATCTTTGGAGCTAAGATGTGTTTCTTGTATGCAGCAGAAGGATGGACTCTGTCTTCGTATCCATTCTGTTAGCCTGTGTCTTTTTATAGGTGAGTTAAGACCATTAATGTTGAGGGTGAGTAAGGTCCATTGATTGTTGATGCTTGTTTGGTTTAGGTTTGTTGTTGGCAGTGGTATTGTGAATATATTTGTTCTGCTTCACCCTAGGTTTCTGGTGTAGTTGGATTATCTGTTGCCTACATTTTTGTGGGCGTAGTTACCTTCCTTGGGTTGGAATTTTCCTTCCAATACTTTCTGTAGGGCTGGATTTGTAGATACATATTGGGAAAATCTGGTTTTGTCATTGAATATCTTGTTCTCTCCATCTATATTGACTGAGAGTTTTGCTGGATATAGTAGCCTAGGCTGGCATCCATGTTCTCTTAATACTTTTAGAACATCTATCCAGGACCTTCTGGCCTTGAGGGTTTCCATGGAGAAGTCAGGTGTAATTTTGATAGGTCTGCCTTTATATGTTACCTGTCCTTTTTCCTTCGCTGCTCTTAATATTCTTTCTTTATTCTGTATGCAAGGTGTTTTGATTATTATATGTCGAGGGGTCTTTTTTCTTTGGTCCAGCCTATTTGGGGTTCGGTATGCTTCTTGTACTTTCATGGGCATGTCCTTCTTCAGATTTGGAAAGTTTCCCTCGACGATTTTGTTGAATATGTTTTCAGCACCTTTGAGCTGGGCTTCCTCACCTTCCTCTATGCCTATTATTCTTAGGTTTGGCCTTTTCATGGTGTCCCACATTTCCTGGATGTTGTGTGTTAAGGATTTGTTGGATTTATGGTTTTCTTTGGTCGATGAATCTATTTCTTCTAGTTTATCTTCTGCGCCTGAGATTCTCTCTTCCATCTCTTGAATTCTATTGGTTATGCTTGTGTCCGTGGTTTCCGATTTTTTGCCCAGCTTTTCAATTTCCAGCTTTCCTTCCATTTGTGTTGCCTTTATTTTCTCAATTTCGGTTTTCAAATCTTGAACCGTTTCCTTCACCTGGTTAATTGTTTTTTCTTGGCTTTCTGTACTTTCCTTAAGGAATTTGTTCATTTCTTCCACTTTTTTGTTTGTTTTTTCCTCTATTTCTTTAAGGGATTTTCTCATATCTTCTTTGAGGGCCTCTATCATTTTTATGATGGTGATTTTTAAGTCGTACCCTTCTGCTTCCTCTGCTTTGTTGTTGTGTTCCATTCTAGTTGGTGTAGATTCCCTAGATTCTGGTGGTGTCATGTTTGTCTTTCTGTTGTTAGGTGTTCTCTTGTATTGCCTTCTTCCCATAGTTTCTTCCAGTAGGTGTTGGTGGTGTCTCTTCCCTCTCTCTATGGTCCTTCCCAGATGGGCTTATGTGGATCAAAGATTCAATGTCTGTAGCTCTGTGTGGTCCAAGCTCTCTAGGAGGTTTCTCTCTGGCCAATAGCCGGCAGAAGAGGACGAGGGCTGGGCTGGAACTTGAGAAGGTTTTGCAGGGTAGTGGTATCTCACTGGAAACTGGAGCTCTTCAGCTGAGACCTCATTCTTTGGCAGGGGCCCGGATTTGGGGGTCAAGGATCTTCTCAATTTAAGTTTTTAAATACATCATTATTCCATGAAGAGAAGGGTTGACTTCTCCATGTCGGATTTAATTATGCAGCACCATATTATTATTCAATTATATTTCATTACATACTATTTATTTAAATCGATGAAGATGTTGTCGTTCATGACAGAAGTCTGGTTATTCCTCCCTGGGAATTAATCGTGTGCCATTATGGGTTTGGCCCCTGTGTGATTGACACAGCAGGAGACGTGTACCAGAAGCAGTACCCAGAGAATGAGGAACACTGGGTTATGCAGTGATTACTGATTATGTAATAATAGATTTTCAAAGATCGAATGATTAATCGATTGAAAAAAAATTGTATTATTTCGCATCATCAGTTTCTGAGAGGTTGCGATAGAGCTGACCTATGAAGGACACAGTCAACACCGATTTTAAAAACTGAATAATTTAATAATCTCATGATCAGAGAATCTTATCTAATGAACTCTGTTGGGCTGATAACATGACACACCTCCAACTCCAAATAACTCTAAATAACCATATTAGAAATTGGGATAAAGGACTCAATAGAGAATTATCAATTGAGGAATCTAAAGTGATTTAAAGGACCATAAGACAGTACTCAACATCCTTAATCATCAGCCAAGTGCAAATAAAACAACTCTGAGAAACAATGAGAACAAGATGCTCTAAAGGAAGAGAAATTTAATTTATTTTCAACACTTACGAAAGGATTCTGGTAGAGGCGATTAATGATATTGTTTGCATTCTGGAAATGAGAAAATTGAAGCATGGAAAATAGGTTGAAATACTCATCATTGTGCTTGAATGGCATAATGATGCTTTCGTTTTCATGCTTATATCATTATAGGGATGTTCTAGCTTAAGATACTGGTAAGTATGTACAACTCAAAAAAAAAAAAAAAGATCCCTCTTTTGTTTTTGTGAGAAAATCAGTGAGGCTGCAAGGTTAGTCGATGGGTGGGTATGCTAATTTTATCATGTGGGAGGTGCACTAGATTGTGACAGAGTATTGGATCATAAATGTTGCCGGGCAACCCTGCTTGCATTCTGTATCCTGATATCATGGGCCAAGGACCAGAGAGCAGCTTCGAGAAAGTGTTATCATAGGACATCACAATCTCCCAAGATAACTATCTCCTAAACCTTTTAATGGCAGCATTTTATTCCCCTAACCAAGTCATAACCAAATCTCTGGAAGTTGGCCTAGAGCTATTACTGGTTACCCAATTCAACATTACCTAATGTCAGAGAATACAGTCTGTGGATGAACGGTTCAAAGACTTCTGTTTATGGATGCTCTCTCTTCTAAGAAGTAAAACTATGGATTAAAAGATAATAAGACTCACAATTACTCATCAAAAGTTGAGTGTTCCTTTGGTAACTTCCATCAGGTTGGTGATAATCCATGTGTTAGGGTAGACATAGGGATTATTGGAATGCAGTTCATCTCTTTTGAGTCAGCTGTCCAACATGAAACGTGTGATATGTTCTAAAACCCTGCATACACAATGACATTTCAGCATATACACATTTTACTACTCAATTCTGTGAGTAAATAAGCCATGAACTGGGGAGTTTCACACAAACTTGTGGGAGTCAAGTTGGAGAAAACTTGTGTCGAGTATGGCAGACCATTTCATCCTCTGATTATGTTATTATTTAATTATTAAAATAGGACATTAGATTATCCGTGATCAGTGGATTATTGTTCCACAATGTGGGAATCAAGTACTTTAGACCATCTAAATATTAATTATGTAATTAAAATATTTAAATTAATGATGACATCATTGTTCACAAGTCTGGTTTGGAGCCACCTTAGGGAAGTGGATGGTGTCACATCAGCTCATTATTTGATTATTTAGTTATATAAAGCAATGATAATATCATCCGTGACACCTGGAATTTGGTGCCACCTTGTGGGGTCAAGTGTGACAGATCATCTAATTACATAATTAAAGTATTTGAATTGACCGTTCGTGTTAAGACCCAAGATAATGTACATATTTGTATAGTCATGTAAACCAGTAATCCTCTATTCCGTGAAGAGTCATGTAAAATTCCCTCTTGTGGAGTTAATATGCCATATCATCACATTTTACGATTAATTGTTTCAATTGACAATGATGACATCCTTCATGACTGGAGTCTGGCCATTCTCCCCTGCCACTTAACTGCTACATCACCTCTTTATTGTGAGTTAGCTATTACTGACTTATTTAATTATTTAAATCATTTAAACGGCAGACAATGACATCATTGATTACGATTAGTGTGCAAATATCTGTCCGGGACAAGGTTAGGAACGTCATGGACATGGATAGAGCAGATTCTTGATGATCTCTGCATCACCCAGAGTACTAGGGATGCTGGATGATTGAGTCCAGAAGATTCCATGGTGCCCTCCGAGAAGTACAAAGACTTCACCAAGGCAGGCATGGTGGAGAAGAGTCTGACTTCTCCATGTGGGATTTAAGTATGCACCACCATGTCATTGTTCAATTATTTTTCCTTATATATTAATCATTTAAATCGATGAAGATGTTGTACTTCATGACTGGAGTCTGGCCATCCACCCTGGGAGTTAATCGTGTGGCATTATTTAATTATCTTAGTAATACTTCCTTGACCATCGCTGGAGTTTGGCTCCATCTTATGAAAGTTAAGTATGCAGGACTATGCAATTCTTTACTTATTTTGTTACATAAATAATGATGGTGTCATCCATTGTGGGTTTGGCTGGTGTGTGATTGACACATACAGGAGATTGGTACCAGAAGCAGTGCCCAGAGAATGAGGGAGACTGTGTTATCTAGTGATTACTGATTATGCAATAATAATTTTTTAACGATCGAATGATTAAACGATTTTAAAAAAACTGTAATATTTCGCATCCTAATTTTCTGAGAGGTTGCAACAGAAGTGACCCATGAAGGACACTGTCAACACCGATTTTAAAAACTGAATCATTTGATAATCTCATGATCAGAGAATCTTATCTAAAGAACTAGGGCGTACTGATAACATGGCACGCCAACAGCAATAAATAACTCTAAATAACCATATTAGAAAGCAGGGTACAGGACTAAATAGAGAACTATCAATTGAGGAATCCAAAATGACTGAAAGAATAATAAGACAGTGCTCACAATCCTTAGTCATCAGCCAAATGCAAATCTAAACAACTGAGAAACCATGGGATCAAGCTGTGTTTCCATTCTGGAAATGAGAAAATTGAAGCATAAAAAATAGGTGGAAATACTCATCAATGTACTAGAATGGCATAATGATGCTTTTGTTTTTATGCTTATATTACTATAGGCATGTTGTAGCTTAAGAGACTCGTAAATATGTGTAATTCAAAAAAAAAAAAAAAAAAAAACAGGGCCCTGCTTTGTTTTTGTTTTTGTGAGAAAATCAGTAATCAGTGAGGTTAAGGTTAGTCGATGGGTGGGTATGCTAATTTTAGCATGTAGAAGGTGCTCTAGAATGTGACATAATGTTGGATCATAAATATTGCCTGGAAACCCTGATTGCATTCTATATCCTGGTATCATGGGCCAAGGACCAGAGAGCAGTTTCGATAAAGTGTTATCATGGCATACTACAATCTCCCAACAACACTATCCCCTAAAATTTTTAATGACATCATGTAATTCGCCTCAGTATGTCATAGCCATATCACTGGAAGTTTGCCGACAGCTTTTACTGGTTACCCAATTCAAGATTACCTAATATGAGAGAACATAGTCCGTGGCGAAAGAGTTCAAAGACTTCTGTTTATGAATGGTCTCTCTCTCTCCTAAGAAGTAATATAATGGTTTAAATGATAATAAGACTCACAATTACTCATCAAAAGGTGAGTTTTCCATTGTCAACTTCCTTTAGGAAAGTGATAATCCATTTGTTAGAGTAGACTTAGGGATGATTGGATTGCAGTCCATCTCTTTTGAGGCAGCGTTGTTCCCGAGAATGGTTTGGAGCCACCTTAGGAATGTTAATGATGTTACATCAACTCACTGTTTGATGGTTTAGTTATATAAAACAATGATTATATCATCCATGACACATGGAGATTGTTGCCACCTAGTGGGGTCAAGTCTGGCAGATCATCTAATTACATAATTAATATATTTAAATTGACAAATACTATTAATACCCAAGATAATGTAAAGATTTGTATATTTATGTAAACCAATAATCCTCTATTCCATGAAGAGTCCTGTAAAGCTCCCTCTTCGGGAGTTATAATGCAATATCATTATATTTTATGACTGATTGTTTGAATTGATGAAGATGACATCTTTCATGACTGGAGTCTGGCCAGTCTTTCCTTCTAGTTAAAGCTCATCACCTCTTTATGGTGACAGTTATCTATTACTGGCTTATTTAATTATTTAATTCATTTAATCGATGGACAATGACATCATTGATTCTGTTTGGGGTGCAAATTTATATCAGGGACAAGGATAGGAAGGTTGTAGACATGGACACAGCAGTTTCTGGATGACCTATGCAGGACCCAGAGTACTAGGGATGCTGCTGTGCCAGGTGTGAGCCCATCATCTCAGGTCCTGCCGCACCACAACAGAGATTCAGGAGCTGGTGATGATGTCAGGCCAACAGAGTTCATCAGGGAAGACAGTACAATTATCTCTTTATTGACTTATGGAATTTTAAAAATCAATGAAGACAGCATACTCTATCATGTCCAGCACGCCTGCCAGGAATTGATGAGACAAAAAGTTCAACGACTTACACCTTTAAATATGTAATTATTAAATCGTTTCCTCATATAATCTGTAAACCCTGAAGTTTGGTACCACCTTGTGTGACTCAGGTGTGACAGACGATCTAACTATCTGATTATTTCATTATTCAAATCTGCCTTTTTCCTCTCCAGGAAGAGTGGAGTCTTGATCCACCTTTTTTGTGGTAATTGTCCCTTTTGGTGATTTCATTATTTAGTTATGTATTTATTTTAGTGAATGGTGATAGCATTTTTTAGCTCTCTAGGGGTGAATTTGAGTAATTATCTCATTATTCATTCAATTTTTGTTCAAATCTATGATCAAAAACTCAATTTTCGCTTCAGTTTTGTGCTATCTTGTAGGTGTCACATATAAATCACCATTAATTATCTAAGTATTACTTCCTTGACAATCACTGGACTCTGGTTCCATCTTATGGTATAGAATACCGCTTCATGAACATAACTCCAGAGGCACAGACACTGAGAGAAACAATTAATAAATAGGACCTCTTCAAACTTAGAAGCTTCTGTAAGGCAAAGGACACAGTACACAAGACCAAATGACAGCCCACAGAATGGGAAAAGATTTTCATCAATCCTAAATCTGACAAAGGGCTGAACTCCAAAATATACAAAGAACTAAAGAAGCTAGTCAACCAAACACCAAATAACCCTATTAAAAAATCGGGTACAGAACTGAAGAAAAAAATTCTCAATAGAGGAAATCAAAAAGGCTGAAAGACACTTAAGAAAATGCTCCACATCCATAACTATCAGGGAAATGCAAATCAAAACAACTTTAAGATACCATCTTACTCCTGCCAGAATGGCTAAAATTTGAAACACCAATGATGACTCATGTTGGAGGGGATGTGGAGAAAGGAGAACACTCCTCCACTGCTGGTGGGAGTGCAAACTCATACAGCCATTTTGGAGATCAGTATGGCGGTTCCTCAGGAAAATGGGAATTAGTGTACCACAGGACCTAGCAACCCCACTCTTAGGCATATACCCAAAGGATTCACATCCATGAAACAAAGATATCTGTTCAACTATGTTCATAGCAGGACTCTTTGTAATAGCAAGCAACCTAGATGCCCCTCAATTGAAGAATGGTTAATGAAGATGTGGCACATCTACACAATGGAATACTAATCTGCAGAAAAAAACTAATGGAATCTTGAAATTCGCAGGCAAGTGGATGGCACTTGAAGAAACCATCCTGAATGAGGTAACTCAGTCACAAAAAGAGGAACACAGTATGTACTCACTCATATATGGATTTTAGACCTGGATCAAAGATCACCAGCCTATAATTCACATCACCAGAGGAACTGGGATACAAGGTGTATTCTAAGTGATTCACATAAAGTCCCTCACAGAACTGGGAAGGGGCAAGTCCCCCAGAGCTCAGGAGAAGTGGGGGGGGGAGCAAATGGAGAGAGAAGTAGGAGAAAATGAGGGGGAGGAAAGGAAAACATGTTCGACCAGGAAGATTGAGCCAGGTTAGGAATAGAAGATAGGAAAGAGAGAGACAGAGACAGAGAGAGAGAATATACAAGAGGGAGCCTATATTGGTTTGAAGATAATATTGAACACAAAGAGAGGTCTAGAGAACTACAAGTCTGCTCCAACTAACAATCTGAGCTTCCGTGGAAAGGCTATCATAAATGCCCTTCCCGGATAGTGAGATCAACAACTAACTTCTCCATGGAGCCCTCAACTAATGCCTGTTGAAAATAGGATCAAACACCCATACATTAACACTGAGTCGAACTAGAACCCAGATGCAGATGGAGAGGACAAACCATGCTGCAGAAACACATACAGACAGCTTACCTGAACAAGGAGGAACTAATGGCAACTAGACAGATAGCTGGGAAGCCAGCATGGGACTGACTCAGGCCCCCCTGAATATGGGTCTCAGCCAGAAGGACTGAGCAGTCTAAGAGACCTCGGACAGAGGAGCCAGGATGTATCCCTGGTGCGCAAAAGGACTCTGCGAACATATCCCCCATGGAGGGATAACTGCCTTAATCTAGAGACAGGAGAGAAGCCCTAGTCCCTACTTTCATGATCTGTCAGATCTACATGACCCCAACTGGATGGCATTCCCCTACATATGGAATTGGGGTGGGGGGATGGGAGGGGAGGGTGGTTAGAGTGCATGTGAGAGGGAACAGAGGGTAAAAAGGAGGGAAGGAGGGAGAGAGGGATGGAGGGAGGGAGAGCAAACTGGGATCGACATGTAAAATAATAAATTAAATTTAAAAAATGCTTTGACTCAAAAATTAAGTTCAAGGACATGTTACTGGGAAAAGGATTTCTATTATTTTTTCCATAGAAAATGAAAAGATGTGCATTCCTTCCAGACTAATGTGGTTTGATCAAGCCAGACCCAAAATACCAGGTGATCCTACATTCAAAACAGGTGGACAAAGCAGCCTTACAGACTACAGCCAGGATTTCTGCATCTTCATAGAATCCCCATGACAGCGCACCTTACCAGCAGGAAGTAGTTTGGAAAGATCGACACCTAAATCCCCAAATATTGTCTATAAATGTTTGTTATTATTTAAATGGACTTGGTTATATAAAATGAAAAAAAGAATAGAAGTGTTGATTGAAAAAAAAACTTTATAAAATCAAAAATAAAAATGGGGTATAGAACAGAAGAAATAATTCTCAATAGAGGAAACTAAAAAAGCTGAAAAACACTTAAGAAAATGTTCAACATCTTTAGCTATCAGGGAAATGCAAATCAAAACAACTTTGAGATAACATCTTACTCCTGCCAGGATGGCTAAAATTAAAAACACCAATGACAACTTATACCAAAGAAGATGTGTAGAAAGGGAACATTCCACCACTGCTGGTGGGAGTGCAAACTCGTACAGCCATTTTGGCGATAAGTATGGTGGTTCCTCAGGAAAATGCGAATTAGTTTACCATGCGACCCAGCAATCCCCCCTTAGACATATACCAAAATGATCCATATCCTGGCAACAAAGACATCTGTTCAACTATGTTGATAGCAGCAAGAAACTGGAAACAACCTAGATGATCCTCATATGAAGAATGGATAAGAAGATGTGGCACATCTACACAATGTAATACTACTCTGCAGAAAAAAATAATGGAATCTTGAAATTCGCAGGCAAGTCAATGGCTCTTGAAACAACCATCCTGAATGAGGTAACCCAGTCACAAAAAGATGAACATAGGATGTACTCACTCATATATGGATTTTAGACCTAGAGCAAAGGATCACCAGCCTATAATTCACACAACCAGAGGAACTAGGATACAAGGTGTATTCTAAGAGATTCATATAAAGTCGCTCACAGAAGGTTGATGGGACAAGTCCCCCAGAGCACATGGGAGGTGGGGGGAGGTCAATGTATGTAGAGAGAACTAGGAGAAAGGGAAGGAGAGAAAAGAAATTGCGACTAGGAAGATTGAGTCAGGGTAGGAATACAAGACAGAAGAGAGAGAGAGAGAGAGACTGAGAGTGAGTGAAAGAGAGAGAGGGAGACAGAAAGAGAGAGAGAATAAAAGAAGGAGCCAGTATTGGTTTGAAGAGAAAAGTGAATCTAAAGAAAAGTCCAGAGACCTACAAGACTGTGGCCAACTAACAATTTGAGCAACTGTGAAAAGGCTACCATAAATGCCCTTCCTGGATAGTGAGATCAACAACTAACGTATTCACCATCATGGAGCCCTCCTATAGTGCTGTTGGAAACAGAAGCAAACACCCAAACCTAAACGCTGAGTTTAACTAAAATCCAGATGCAGATGGACAGAACAAGACCAGGTTGTAGAAATACACAGAGACAGCTGACCTGAACAAGGAGCAAATAACAGGCACCCAGACTGATAGCTTGGAATCCAGCATGGTACTGACTCAGTCTTCTCTAAATATGGGTCTCAGCCAGAAGGAATGAGCAGCCCTAGGGACTGCAGACAGTGCAACCAGGATGTATTCCTCCTGCACCAAAGGTCATTGCAGACACATCCCCCATGGAGGGTACTCCCTTAACCTAGAAACAGGAGAGAAGTCCTAGTTCCTACTTCAAATGACTTGACAGATCTACATGACTACACCTGGATGGCATTGTCATACATGTGGAATTGGGTTGGGAGCTGGGAGCAGAGGGTGGTCAGGGTGCATGTGAGGGGGAATAGCGTGTAAATGGGTGGGAGGGAGGGAGAGGGAAATGGGATCGACATGTGAAATAAAAAATAAATAAGAAAATTAAAAAATAAAATAAAATAAATACTCCCAGGCCAGAATCTTACAGGCTGCTGGTAATACAGAACACCAGTGTAAACAGCACCAGGCTCCTCCTGGTACAGAAGCCCTAAGCCATGCTCATCCAGGATCCATGCTGGGTTGCTGAAGGTCTAGGTGCATTGGGCCACGTGGTGGGCAGTCAGAGAGGAGAGGAGTTCTGAATCCCTAGGGGCTAATGACAGAACCAGCCCCTCGCCCAGCCCTCCTCTCCTCAGGTGGCAGTGACTGTGACCATAGGGAAAGGGGTGAGGGTGAGAGTGGGGAGGAGGAGGATGAGCAGTGTTGGGGAGAACAACTTTGGTAAAGATTTTTGTGTCAACTAAGAAAAATAAAAATAACAAAATATATGGTATTTAGAAGTGATGGCTATGTGCAGACTTGTTACAATCAGTCTGAAGCAAAGAAGACAAAATAAGATAACAGTGGTCTAGTAGACACGTCATGTGGCCTGCAGATTTATAGGTCAATGCAACTCACCAAAGCAGAACAGAGAACATCAGAAGGAAATTCAGGTGTTACGAGTATGATTCCATTTCTCTGGGCAATAAAAGTTAGAACAGGAAAAAGGATTGGCAAGATCCAGAAGAGTGGAAAAGAGATAATAATAAAATTATAATACTGAAAGATGACATAAAAGAAGATCTGGTGTAACCCTCAGAATCCATAAATGAGCCAACAATTAATAAAGCAGAGGGTGCAGAGAGTCTCAGGGAACAGCACCAATGTAAGAAGGTGGAGTCAGGAATTAAATAAATAAATAAGATTTCACTTCAGGCATGCATATCTGGGTAAGAGTCACTGATAAGAAAAAAGAAAAAGAGAAAAGGAGAGACATTTCTATGCTAGGGATGTCTGAGAAACTCAGAGAGAGACTAAAGGTAATGTAAAAAGTTATGGAGGTTCAAAGAAAAGTCGTCAAATGTCGAGAAAGATGTAAACTGTTTGCTGTGGGGTCTCATATCTACAAATATAAATTTAAGATTAGTAATATGAGTTAAAATTTTTGACCATACCAGGTTAATGGTTTAAAAGTTCTGTTTATTTCTCTCAAGAAAAATATATGTACTTGCTAAAAAGTTCTATCAGTGTTTCCTGTTAGAAACCGATTTGTTGCAAGAATAGAGCAAAAACAAAAATGGTTTAAACATTTTTGCTGTCTAATGATGACAGCCCCCAACTCAAAATTTACCTCTGAGCACTGGTCATTAAATTCAGATTATCAGAAAATCAGATGTCCTTTTAATGTAGATGAAATTAATTCTGTTTTATGTCGAAAGCTGTTAAACATTGAATCTAGTTAAAAAGTTAGAATTATTAACACTGGAAATTGACATAAACTTAAAAGGCACCAAGGAGACAATGGGTTTAAAGACATAAAGGATGCTAAAATTATTTGATATTATAAGAAGTCAGTACAGGATGTTTAATTGTTTTATCAAACAGTTTTTTATATGTTTAAATTCAGAAGGTTACATTATATTTGTGCTTTATTACATTGTTAATATTTGTACTTAAATTAAAGGGCTAAAATTTAAGATCATAGCCATAAACTGTATATACTAACCAAAAGTTGAGAAGCTCATTTTTTATGATACAGATGGCAAGCCATCCTTGTTTTTGCTAAATTTGGTAAGCATAAGTTATTTAGATAAACTGAATCACATAGCTGTTTTATGTTTTCCTAAAAGGAGTTTCAAATTAAAATCAGTATTTTTAAAGCTAAAACTGACAATGCAAAGTTCTAGTTTTATAAAATCTGGTAACTATTATAAAATGTTAAGAAACACAAGTTACCAGCCATCCTTATAGATTAACTTTTGGTTATAGTCAAACTAAGTATTAATGATTAATAACAGGAATAAACCTCACTCTGTCTCCTATACATATTCTAAAAGTTTAAGCTTAAATCGAGTAAATGAAAACCACGTTGTCTATTAACATCTACCTAGAAAGACTTCTAATACTACAGAGATCTGTAGAATAAGACATTTAAATATTAACTAAAAAACTGTAATAATTTCAGACAAAGAATCACAGAACCTAACAATGACCAAAGAAAGGTCTCTAAAGAACATTGTGGGGCAGCATGGATTGTGATGACACTGACCAGGGAGCAAGATGCTGAAACAAAATGCCTGCAGCATGATAGGACCCAGCTCGGACTCTGTAGAGCCTGCAGGGTACTGGAAAATTGTCTGCACTTTGCCTAGACAAAATAAGTTCAGACTTTTCCAATTCCAGGTTCCATAGGGAAAAAAAAAAACACCTCTCACATTATGTACTTGGTGAAAAATTTCTCCCCTCAATGCCATAGAAAATTGGATATGGCTAAGAATATAAGGAATGGTCCCTGTGATTTTTTTAATAGATTCAAAAGTAACATATAGTTTATCCTTCTCAGATCTCTAATTCTATTGATGGCTTGGCTAACCAAATGTTTGTGAGATTGGCAATAAAGGCAGCCTTGATATGGCTCCTAAATCAGAATTTAAAAATATAAAGATATATGTCTTTTTTGAACATTTATTTATTAATTATGCTTACAGTGTTCTGCCTGCATACATGTCTGCACACCCAAAGAGGATACCACATCACATTATAAATGTTTGTGAGCCACAATGTAGTTGCTGGGGATTGAACTCAGGACTTCTAGAAGAGGAGCAAGTAATCTTAACCTCTGCCACATCTCTCTAGCCCAAGACATATACTTCTTAAAGATATAAAAAATTAATTTACAATATAAAAATTCAGAGCTTAACATTAATCAAGTTCCGATAAGCTAATAGAACAGGGACTCCCAGCTGTTTAGTCACAAACTCAAAGTTTTATGATTTTTATTGGGTGTCATCGAAGTGTAAATATGAAGGATGTTTCATTAGGCCTAAGGCACCACTGACCAATCTATACATGGATCGCTCTTGACAGAAGAAAAAGCTTCTACCCCAAATCTGTAAATTTTGCTAGGACTCAAAGGCATAAGTACATTCCTGCTGTTTTATAGATACCCAAAACCTACTTTTTGTACAATTTGGATTTCAGCACAAATTGGTGATGATAATATATCTAAAACTTTTATGTCCTTTTATATAACACAGTTCATATAGGCTTCAGAGGAACAAATGTCATAAAGCTTTTATCCACTTCTTACAGGTCAAAAGGACTGCAGATTTATACAGCTATCCTGAGGATGGAATTTTCTCCCTGGTCTTGCTGTCTTTCTTGATCACCAAAGGTAAGGAACAAAGAGTTCCAATTAAATATATACATTTTAACCTTTGTTCCAAGTTTAAACATGTCTCAGACGATTTGTGCTTCTGGCAGATGAGTATCAGTTGCTGACTACAGCCTGCTCCTCTATAGTGCTCTCCCTACTTACTCTGAACCAGCCCAACCAAAGTGAATCTTCAACAGTGTCTACAAACTGATGCCTCTGATAAATGGTCCATTTCCGGAATCCCACTTCCTTTTGTTGGTATTGTCTAGCATTTTAGCCTACTTGCAGGTAAGAAAACACTGCAAAAGTAAGCAGGAAGTAGTACAGGCATGTCGCTGGCACAACAGTGTTTTGATTTTCAAATAGCTGTCACCTGGAGTTCTATAGCCTATAAAGACTCCTTGAGCAGCTTGTTACTATTATGCCTACTGGTTTCCTCAACTTCCAAGGAAGTGACTCCTGGCTGCAAAAGCAAATGGTTTTTACTGGTAAAAATCAAACCAGCTGGGACCTCACTCTGTCAGAAAAGTAAGGTAGTAGCTTAAAATTGTGAGGGGTTTATAACATGGTAAAGAGAAAGGGAAATTTGAGACCACTAATCTCAGTCAACAAGGTTTCCAAGATACAGGCAGATGATAGAGTACAAATTTATTTACAAGGTCATCATGGAACTAAGTTAATATTATCCATCATTTGTTTAGGCAAGATTGATGAGCACACCTGAAAGGTTGGTGTTTTTTCTTTGTTTTTAATTCTTCTCCTGAGAATAGGATGTGGGTTCTGTACTCTGTAGTCAGGGATTTATCTATTGGCAGAAATTCTTGTTGTCATTATTTTTTCCTTGGCCCTGGCCCTGGCCCTGGCCCTGGCTGTTCTGTACCAATGCAAACCTAAACAATGCCGAGAAACCATGGGATAAAACTCCTCTAAAGGGCAGAGAATGAAGAGGGATTATTTTATTATCAAAAAAGAGAAAAGGTTTATGGTAGAGTCAATTATTTGTATTGTATCCATTCTAAGTATTAGAAAATTGAAGCATAGAAAAACGGTTTAAAATACTCATCATTGTACATGAAGGGAATGATGATGCTTTCGTTTTCCTGCTTATGGCATTATAGACATGTTGTAGCTTGAGAGATGGGTAAATATGTAGAACCCAAAAGAAAGAGCCTGCTTGTTTTTGTGAAAAACTCAGTGAGGCTGTAGGGTTTCTTCATCTTTAGGTATGCTCCTTTTAGCATGTGGGAGGGGCACTAGAATATGACAGAATACTGGTTCATAAATGTTGCCTGGCAACGCTGCTTGCAGTCTGTATTCTGTTATCATGGGCCAAGTACCAGAGAGCAGCTTCAAGTAAGTGTTATCATGGGACATTACAGTCTCCCAAGATAACTATCTCCTAAATCTTTCAATGACAGCATTTGATTCCCCTAAGCAAGTCATAGCCAAATCTCTGGAAGTTTGCCTACAGCTTTTACTGGTCATGAAATTCTAGATTACCTAATTATCAGAGAACATTCAATTTCTTCTGTTTATGAATTCTCTCTCACCTAAGAATTAATACTATGGAAAGAAAGATAATAAGACTCACAATTATTCATCAAAAGGTGAGTTTGTCATTGTTAACTTCCTTCAGGATGGTGATAATCCCTTTGTTAGAGTAGACTTAGGGATTATTGGATTGCACTCCATCTCTTTTGAGGCAGCCGTCCAACATGAAATATGCAGGATCTTCTAAAAACCCTGCATACACAATGACATTTCAGCATGTAAACATTTCATGACTCTGCTCTCCGATTAAATAAGGGATGAACCTGGGAGTTTCCCCACAATCATGTGGGAGTCAATGAGAGTCAATTGTGTCAAGTACGGCAGACCATTTCATCATCTGATTATGTTGTTATTTGATTATTAAAATAGGATATTAGATAATCCATGATCAGTGGATTCCACGATGCGGGAAACAATTATTATGGACCATCTAAATATCAATTTTTTAGTTAAAATATTTAAATTAATCATGACAGCATCATTCAAGAGCCTGGTTTGGAGCCACCTTAGGGAAGTGGATGATCTTACATGAACACATTGTTAGAATATTTAACTATATAAGACAATGATTATATCATCCATGAAACCTGGAATCTGCTGCCACAGATCATCTAATTAAACAATTAAAGTATTTAAATTGACAGTCTGTGTTAATACCCAAGATAAGGTAAAAATTTATAAAGTTATGTAATCCAAAAATCATCCATTCCATGAAGAGACCTGTAAAGCTTCCTCTTGTGAAAAGAAAGAAAGAAAGAAAGAAAGAAAGAGAGAAAGGATACACAAGATACAATTTAACACCAACAAGGTGGATCCAGACTCCACTCTTCCTGGAGTAGAAAAAGACAGATTTGAATAATGAAATAATCAGATAGTTAGATGGTCTGTCACACTTGAGTCACACAAGGTGGCATCAAACTTCAGGGATCACAGATTAAATAATGAAAGAATTTAATAATTACATCTTTAAATATGTAAGCCATTGACCTCTTTTTGTACCATCATTTCCTGGGCAGAAGTGTCAGATATGGAAATGTATGCTGTCATCAACGATTTTTAAAATGACATCAGTTAATCGTCAGATAATCATACTGTCTTGCCTGATGAATTCTGTTGTCCTAACATCATCACAAGCGCCTGTATCTCTGTTGAGGGGCAGCAGGACGTGAGATAATGGGCCCAATCCTGGCGTAGCAGTAGTAGCCACAATGTTGATAACAGCTGAAAAGATGGCTGCAGCAGGGTCATCACCAGCATAGCTGAGAGAGAGAGTTGTTCTTCCATGTTCTGAGTCATTATCCATTTGCCAGGTCTCGGTGATGGTGCCGACATCCTAGTGCCACTCCTTCCTCTCATGGTAGATAACAACCGATGTGAAGATGTGGAGGAAGAGCAGGTAGTCAACACCCAGACCACCATGCCGGCCTTGGTGAAGTGCTTGTACTTCTCGGAGGGCACCGTGACACCTCCTGGACTCAATCATGCAGCATCCCTCTTGCTCTGGGAGATTCATAGATCATTCCGAAAATGCTCTGCCCATGACTACAACTTTCCTAACCTTGTCGCTGACAGATATTTGCACCCTAACAGTAATCGGTGATGGCACTGTCTGTCGTTTACATAATTTAAAGAATTAAAGAATTCATAAAAGCTAACTGTCACAATAAATAGGGGATGTAGCATTTTACTGGCAGGGAAGCATGGCCAGACTCCAGTCATAAAGGATATCATCATCATCACAATTGAGTCAATGAATCATAAAATGTGATGACATTGCACATTAACTCCACAAGAGGGAGCATTAGAGGTCTCTTCATGGAATGGATGATTGCTAGTTACATAACTATACACATATTTACATTATCTTGGGGATTAAAACAGAATGTCAATTTAAAGTCATTAATTATGTAATTAGATGATCTGTGGCACCAGATTCCAGGTGTAACAGATGATATAACCATTGTTTTATATAATTGAATAATCAAATAATGAGTTCATGTAATATCATCCAGTTCCCTAAGGTGGCTCCAAACCAGGCTCATGAACGATGCTGTCGTGATAAATTTAAATATTTTAACTACATAATTGATATGAAGATGGTCTATAATAATTGCCTCCCACATCGCGTCACCACAATCCACTGATCATGGATTATCTAATATCCTATTTTAATAATCAAATAACAACATAATCAGAGGATGAAATGGTCTGCCATACTCCACACAATTGACTATCAGATGACTCCCACATGATTGTGGGAAACTCCCAGGTTCATCCCTTGTTTAATCGCAGAGCAGAGTAGTAACATGTTCAAATGCTGAACTTTCATTGTGTATGCAGGATTTTTAGAAGATATCACATATGGCCCTGGCCCTGACCCTGGACTTCCACCTAGCCCTGGCATTGGCCCTGCACCTGGCCCTGCACCTGGCCCTGCATCTGGCCCTGGCCCTGCACCTGGCCCTGGCCCTGCACCTGGCACTGCACCTGGCCCTGGCCTTGGCCCTGCACCTGGCCCTGGCCCTGGCCCTCCACCTGGCCCTGGCCCTGGCCCTGGCCCTGGCCCTGGCCATGGACCTGGCCCTGGCCCTATGCTGGCCCTGCACCTGGCCCTGTTCCTGGCCCTGACCCTGCACCTGACCTTTGCCCTGGCCCTGAACCTGCCCCTTCACCTGGCCCTGGCCCTGCACCTGGCCCTGCACCTGGCCCTGGCCCTTCACCTGGCCCTAGCCCTGCACCTGGCCCTGGCCCTGCACCTGGACCTGGCCCTGGCCCTGCACCTGGCCCTGGCCCTGGCCCTCCACCTAGCCCTGGCATTGGCCCTGCACCTGGCCCTGGACCTGGCCCTGAACCTGGCCCTACACCTATGACTGGCCCTGCACCTGCCCCTGGACCTGACCCTGCACCTGACCTTCACCCTGGCCGTGAAACTGGCCCTGGCACTTCACCTGGCCCTGGCCCTGCACCTGGCCCTGGCACTGGCCCTGGACCTGCACCTGGCCCTGGCGCTGGCCCTGCACCTGGCCCTGCACCTGGCCCTGCACCTGGCCCTGCACCTGGCCCTGCACCTGGCCCTGACCCTGCACTTGGCCCTGGCACTGGCCCTGGCCCTGCACCTGGCCCTGCACCTGGCCCTGACCCTGCACTTGGCCCTGGCACTGGCCCTGGCCCTGCACCTGGCCCTGGCCCTGGCCCTGGCCCTGCACCTGGCCCTTGGCCCTAGCCCTGGCCCTGCACCTGGCCCTGGCTTTGCACCTGGCCCTGGCCTTGGCCCTGCACCTGGCCCTGACCCTGGCCCTCCACCTGGCCCTGGCCCTGGCCCTGCACCTGGCCCTGCACCTGGCCCTGGGCCCTGCACCCTGGCCCTGGCCTGGCCCTGGCCCTGGCCCTGGCCCTGGCCCTGCACCTGGCCCTGGCCCTGCACCTGGCCCTGCACCCTGGCCCTGATCCTGCACCTGGCCCTGGCCCTGGCCCTGGCCCTGCACCTGGCCCTGGCCCTGGCCCTGCACCTGGCCCTAGCCCTGGCCCTGCACCTGGCCCTGGCCCTGGCCCTGCACCTGGCCCTGGCCCTGGCCCTGACTCTGGCCCTGCACCTGGCCATGGCCCTGCACCTGGCCCTGAACCTGGCCCTGGCCCTGCACCTTGCCCTGCACCTGGCCCTGACTCTGCACCTGGCCCTGTCCATGTCCCTGCACCTGGCCCTGGACCTGGTGCTGCACCTGACCCTGGCCCTGCACCTGGCCCTGGCCCTGCACCTGGCCCTGGCCTGCACCTGGCCCTGGCCCTGGCCCTGGCCCCCTGGCCCCCTGCACCTGGCCCTGGCCATGGCCCTGGCACCTGGCCCTGGCACCTGGCCCTGGCCCTGCACCTGGCCCTGGCCCTGGCCCTGGCCATGCCCTGGCCCTGCACCTGGCCCTGGCCCTGACCCCTGGCCCTGGCCCTGGCCCCCTGGCCCTGCACCTGGCCCTGGCCCTGGCCCCTGGCCCCCCTGCACCTGGCCCTGGCCCTGGCACCTGGCCCTGGCCCTGGCCCTGGCCCTGGCCCTGGCCCTGGCCCTGGCCCTGGCCCTGGCCCTGGCCTGGCACCTGGCCCTGGGACTGACCCTGGCCCTGGCCCCTGGCCCTGCACCTGGCCCTGGCCCCTGGCCCTGGCCCTGGCCCTGCACCTGGCCCTGGCCCTGGCCCCTGCACCTGGCCCTGGCCCTGGCCCTGGCCCTGGCCCTGCACCTGGCCCTGGCCCTGCACCTGGCCCTGGCCCTGGCCCTGCACCTGGCCCTGCACCTGGCCCTGGCCCTGGCCCTGCACCTGGCCCTGCACCTGGCCCTGGCCCTGCCCCTGGCCCTGCACCTGGCCCTGCACCTGGCCCTGGCCCTGGCCCTGCACCTGGCCCTGGCCCTGGCCTGGCCCTGCTGGCCCTGGCCCTGGCCCTGCACCTGGCCCTGGCCCCCTGGCCCTGGCCCTGCCACCTGGCCCTGGCCTGGCCCTGGCCAGGGCCTGGCCCTGGCCCCATGCACCTGGCCAGGTGCCCTGGCCCTGGCCCTGCCCTGGCCTGGGCCCTGTCCCTGGCCCTGGCCCTGGCCTGCACCTGGCCCGGTATAGGGCCCTGGCCCTGCACCCAGGGCCAGGCCTGCCCCAGGGCACCAGGTGGCCAGGGCAGGGCCAGGGCCTGGCAGGGCCTGGCCCAGGGCCAGGTGCAGGGCCAGGCCAGGGCCAGGGCCAGGCAGGGCCTGGCCCTGCCCTGGCCCAGGCGCAGGGCCAGGGCCCTGCAGGGCCAGGGCCCCAGGGCCAGGTCCAGGGCCAGGTGCAGGGCCAGGTGGGCCTGGCCAGGGCCAGGTGCAGGGCCAGGGCCAGCCAGGGCCAGGGCCAGGCCAGGTGCCAGGGCCAGGGCCAGGGCCAGGGCTGGCCAGGGCCTGGCAGGGCCAGGGCAGGGCCAGGGCCAGGTGCAGGGCCAGGGCCAGGTGCAGGGCCTGGCCCAGGGCCAGGCCACAGGTGCAGGGCCAGGTGCCAGGCCCTGGCCCAGGCCCTGCACCAGGTGCAGGGCCAGGGCCAGGTGCAGGGCCAGGTCCAGGGCTGCAGGGCAGGGCCAGGGCCCTGGGGCCAGGGCTGGCCAGGGCCAGGGCCAGGTGCAGGGCCAGGCAGGGCCAGGGCCAGGTGCAGGGCCAGGTGGCCAGGGCCAGGTGCAGGCCAGGTGCAGGGCCAGGGCTGCAGCAGGGCAGGGCCAGGGCCAAGGCCAGGTGCAGGGCCAGGGCCAGGGCCAGGCCAGGGCCAGGGCTGGGCCAGGTGCCAGGGCCAGGGCCAGGGCCAGGTGCAGGGCCAGGGCCAGGGCCAGGTGCAGGGCCAGGGCCAGGGCCAGGGCCAGGGGCAGGCCAGGGCCAGGTGCAGGGCCAGGGGTGCAGGGCCAGGGGCAGGGCCAGGGCCAGGGGGTGCAGGGCCAGGGCCAGGTGCAGGGCCAGGGCCCAGGGCCAGGTGGGCCAGGGGCCAGGCCAGGGCCAGGTGCCAGGCCAGGTGCAGGGCCAGGGCCAGGTGCAGGGCCAGGGCCAGGTGCAGGGCCAGGGCCAGGCCAGGGCCAGGTGCAGGGCCAGGGCCAGGTGCAGGGCCAGGGCCAGGTGCAGACCAGGTCCAGGGCCAGGTGCAGGGCAGGGCCAGGTGCAGGTCAGGGCCAGGTGCAGGGCCAGGGCCAGGGCAGGTGCAGGGCCAGGTGCAGGGCCAGGGCCAGGTGCAGGGCCAAGGCCAGGGCCAGGGCCAGGGCAGGGCCAGGTGCAGGGCCAGGGCCAGGTGCAGGGCAGGGCCAGGGCCAGGCCAGGGTCAGGAAGGGCCAGGGCCAGGTGCAGGGCCAGGTGCAGGGCCAGGGCCAGGCAGGTGCAGGGCCAGGGCCAGGGCCAGGTGCAGGCCAGGGCCAGGTGCCAGGTGCAGGGCCAGGGCCAGGTGCAGGGCCAGGGCCAGGGCCAGGGCCAGGGCCAGGGCCAGGTGCAGGGCCAGGAGGCCAGGTGCAGGGCCAGGGCCAGGGCCAGGGCCAGGTGCAGGGGCCAGGGCCAAGGCCAGGGCCAGGCAGCAGGGCCAGGTGCAGGGCCAGGGCCAGGTGCAGGGCCAGGGCCAGGGCCAGGAGGCCAGGGCCAGGGCAGGGCCAGGGCCAGGTGCAGGGCCAGGGCAGGGCCAGGGCCAGGTGCAGGGCCAGGGCCAGGGCCAGGTGCAGGGCCAGGGCCAGGGCCAGGACCAGGTGCAGGGCCATGGCCAGGGCAGGGCCAGGTGCAGGGCCAGGGCCAGGGCCAGGTGCAGGGCCAGGGCCAGGGCCAGGGCCAGGTGCAGGCCAGGGCCAGGTCCAGGGCCAGGTGCAGGGCCAGGCAGGCCAGGGCCAGGTGCAGGGCCAGGGCCAGGGCCAGGTGCAGGGCCAGGGCCAGGTGCAGGGCCAGGGCAGGGCCAGGGCAGGTGCAGGGCCAGGGCCAGGGCCAGGCCAGGTGCAGGGCCAGGGCCAGGTGCAGGGCCAGGGCCAGGGCCAGGTCAGGTGCAGGGCCAGGTGCAGGGCCAGGGCAGGGCCAGGTGCAGGGCCAGGTGCAGGGCCAGGGCCAGGGCCAGGTGCAGGGCCAAGGCCAGGGCCAGGTGCAGGCCAGGGCCAGGGCCAGGGCCAGGGCCAGGTCAGGGCCAGGGCCAGGGCCAGGGCCAGGCCAGGGCCAGGGCCAGGGCCAGGGCCAGGGCCAGGGCCAGGCCAGGGCCAGGGCCAGGGCCAGGGCCAGGGCCAGGGCCAGGGCCAGGGCCAGGGCCAGGGCCAGGTCCAGGGCCAGGGCCAGGGCCAGGTGCAGGGCCAGGGCCAATGCAAGGACCAGGGCCAGGGCCAGGGCCAGGGCCAGGGCCAGGGCCAGGCCAGGGCCAGGGCCAGGGCCAGGGCCAGGGCCAGGGGCAGGGCCAGGGCCAGGGCCAGGGCCAGGGCCAGGGCCAGGGCCAGGGCCAGGGCCAGGTGCAGGGCCAGGTGCAGGGCCAGGTGCAGGGCCAGGGTCAGGGCCAGGGCCAGGTGCAGGGCCAGGGTCAGGGCCAGGTGCAGGGCCAGGGCAGGGCCAGGGCCAGGGCCAGGGCCAGGTGCAGGGCCAGGGGGCCAGGGCCAGGGCCAGGGCAGGTGCAGGGCCAGGGCCAGGCAGGGCCAGGTGCAGGGCCAGGGGCCAGGTGCAGGGCCAGGGCCAGGGCCAGGTGCAGGGCCAGGCCAGGGCCAGGGCAGGGCAGGGCCAGTGCCAGGGCCAGGTGCAGGGCCAGGGCCAGGTGAGGGCCAGGGCCAGGGCCAGGTGCAGGGCCAGGGCCAGGGTCAGGGCAGGGCCCAGGGCCAGGTGCAGGGGGCCAGTCCTAGGTGTAGGGCCAGGTCCAGGGCCAGGTCCAGGGCCAGGTGCAGGGCCAATGCCAGGGCCAGGTGGAGGGCCAGGGCCAGGTGCAGGGCCAGGGCCAGGTCCAGGTGCAGGGCCAGGGCCAGGTGAAGGGCCAGGGCCAGGTAAAGGGCCAGGTGCAGGGCCAGGGCCAGGTGAAGGGGCAGGTGCAGGGCCAGGGCAAAGGTCAGGTGCAGGGTCAGGGCCAGGGCCAGGGCCAGGGAGCAGGGCCAGTCATAGGTGCAGGGCCAGGTCCAGGGCCAGGTCCAGGGCCAGGTGCAGGGCCAATGCCAGGGCTAGGTGGAGGGCCAGGGCCAGGGCCAGGTGCAGGGCCAAGGCCAGGGCCAGTTGTAGGGCCAGGGCCAGGTGCAGGGCAAGGCCAGGGCCAAGGCCAGGTGCAGGGCTATTGCCATGCCAGGTACTGGGCCAGGTTCATGGCCAAGTGCAGGGCCAGGGCCAGGTGCAGGGCCATGGCCAGGTAGAGGGCCAGAGCCAGGGCCAGGTGTAGGGCTAGGGCAGGTCCAGGTGCAGGGCCAGGGCCAGGTCCAGTTGCATGGCCAGGGCCAGGGCCAGGTGCAGCGCCAGGGCCAGGGCCAGGTGCAGGCCCAGGGCCAGGGCCAGCTGCAGGGCCAGGTGCAGGGCCTGGGCCAGTTGCAGGGCCCGGGCCAGGGCCAGTTGCAGGGCCAGTGCCAGGGCCCGGTGTAGGTCCAGGGCTAGGGCCAGGTTCATGGCCAGGGCCAGGTCCATTTGCAGGGCCAGGGCCAGGTGCAGCGTGAGGGCAAGGGCCAGGTGCAGGGCCAGGGCCAGGGCCAGTGCCAGGTGCAGGGCCAGTGCCAGGGCCAGGGGCAGGGCCAAGGCCAGTGCCAGGGACAGAACAGCCAGGGACAGGGCCAGTGACAGGGCAAAGGACAGGGCCAGGTCCAGGGCCAGGTTCAGGGCCAGTGACAGAATGGCCAGTGACAGAACCAGGGTGAGAAAAGCCAGGGCCAGAATGGCCAAGGCAATAACTACCAGGGCCAGTTCGTTCAAGCCAGTGTCAGAACGGCCAGTCACAGAACGGCCATGTCCAGAATTGCCATGGCCAGGGCCAAAACGTGCAGGGCCATAACTACCATGGCCAGATCGTTCAAGGCAAGGACAGAACAGCAAGGGACAGAAAGGCCAGGGCAAGGGACAGACCGGCCAAGTTCAAGGATAGAACAACCAGACCCAGTTCCAGAGCAAGTGCTTGGGCCAGAGCAGGAAAGGAAAGGGCCAGGGCCAGGGCCAGGGCCAAATCAGCCAGGGCTAAGTCCAGATCAGCCAGGGATAATTCCAGAATGGCCAGGGCCAGAAATCCAAGGGCAAAGGCCAGAAAGGCCAGGGCCAGAATGACCAGGGCCAGAGCCAGAAATTCCTGTACCAGAACCCAGGACCTGAACGACCAGGTTCAGGGCAAGAAAAGTCAGAGCCAGAAAGGCCAGTGCTAGAATGTCCAGGGCAAGTGCCAGAATGGCCATGGCTTGTATGACCAGGCCAGACCCAGAACAGCCAGGGCCAGTACGGCAAGAGCCAGAATGACCTGGGTAAGGGTCAGAATGGCCAGGGTCAGGAACATGGCCAGGACAAGTGTGAGGGGAAGTACAGAACAGCCAGGGCCAGTGTGAGGGCCCAGGACAGAGCAGCCAGAGCCAGGGCCACGGCCAGGCCCAGGACCAAGGCCAGGGCCAGGGCCAGGGCATTAGCCAGGCTAAGTCCAGATCAGCCTGGGCCACAAATTCAACGGCAAAGGCCAGAAAGGCCATGGCCAGAACGGCAATGACCAGGGCCAGAAAGTCCTGTACAAGAACCCAGGACATGAACGACCAGGGTCAGGGCAAGAAATCCAGAGCCAGAAAGGCCAGTGCTAGAATGTCCAGGGCAAGGCCCAGAATGGCCATGGCTTGTACGACCAGGGCTAGGCCCAGAAAGGCCAGGGCCAGTACGGCAAGAGCCAGAACGACCTGGGTAAGTGTCAGAACATCCAGGGTCAGGTACATGGCCAGGGCCAGTGCGAGGGCCAAGGACAGAACAGCCAGAGCCAGGGCCAGGGCCAGGCCCAGGGCCAGGCCAGAGCCATGGCCTGGGCCAGATCCGCCAGGGCTAAGTCCAGATCAGCCAGGGCTAAGTCCAGAACGACCAGGGCCAGAAATCCAAGGGCAAAGACCAGAAAGACCAGGGCCAGAACGGCAAAACCAGGGCCATAAAGTCTTGTACCAGAACCCAGGACCTGAACGACCAGGGTCAGGGCAAGAAAAGCCAGAGCCAGAAAGGCCAGTGCTAGAATGTCCAGGGCAAGAGCCAGAATGGCCATGGCTTGTATATACAGTATATGGCTGTGATTTTAAATTTTAGCCCTTTGATTTAACTACAAACATTAACAATGTAATAGAAGCACAAATACAATGTAACTTTCTGAATTTAAACATTTAAAAACTGTCTTATAAAACAATTAAACATCCTGTAATTTCTTTTTTTTAATATCAAATTTAAACACCCTTCATGTCTTTAAACCTGTTATTACCTTGGTGACTGTTAAGTTTATGTTAATTTCCAGTGTTACTAATTGTAACAGTTTAAGTAGTTTCAATTTTTAACAGCTTTAGACATAAAACAGTATTAATGTCATCTACATTAAAAGGACATCTAATTTTTGGATAATCTGAATTTATTGACCAATGCTCAGAGATAAATTTTGAGCTGGGGGCTGTTAGCATCAGACAGCAAAATGTTTAAAGCAGTTTTGCTTTAGCTCTATTCTTGCAATAAACAGGTTTCCAACAAGAAACACAGATCATTTCGACAAGTACATATATTTTTCTTCGGAGAAATAAATGGAACTTTTAAACAGTTAACCTGGTCTGGGCAAAATTTTTAACTCTTATTACTAGTCTTGAATTTATATTTGTAGATATGAGAGCCCACAGCAATCAGTTTACATCTTCCTCTGACCTATTTACTACTTTTCTTTGAACCTCTATATCTTTTAACATTACCTTTCTGCTCAGATAGCTTGGAATTTGCACTCTCCAGCATAGGCCTCTTTAGCAGAGGCCCTGAGATCCATGTCACTGATCCAGCCAGCAGGAATTCAAAGTGGTCCTTCAGAGATAGGCAGATCTCTGAGAGGCACCAAGAACTCAAGTAGAGGGCCAGTGGTGGGGTGTCAGAGACCAGGCAGCTGGAAATTAGTCATGGTCCCACATGGAAAGACAGGTCTCCTGAGTTCACAGCCACTCCCAAAATTTCCCAGCCTGGCCTAGGAGTTGATGAGGCAAAATAATTTATGTTTTTACACAGAAAAAGGAAGAAGTCAGCCCTATCTTAGTTTTTGTCTGAGGTAGCATCCATAGGGGAGAGACAATGAAAAAATACATCACGTAAATAAATATCAGAGACAGAGGGCCCAACACACAGACTTACATACAATAGCTCCTCTCAGATTCAGATGACCTGACTCCCATTTCCACAGGAGGGTCTATAATGTCAAATATTTTACATATGGGAGGTGGCCTCTCCATTAGGATGACTCAGTCCTTGACCAAGTCTTCACACTCAGATAGCTCGTTAGTCAAAACCTCCGATGTATCCATGCCTAGATAAGAATTTGAGTTGTACACAAAATTCTCCAGGTTTCATCCCTTTAGTGTATCCACTGAGGTGCTATTGACCTGTGTACAGATTGAGATATCCACTGCTGAGCCAGAAAAAAAAATTCAGAAAGACAGACAGACATTCAAGAGAACAGGGTGTCTTGGGTGGCTGGAGGAAATCCGTCATGAACCCACAAACTTTGTACCTCCTGGGTTTCCTCAATGTTCAGTGAAGTTATTTCCAAATGCAAAAGCAAAAGTTTTGAATTGAGAAGAACCAATCATGCTAGGGCTTTACTATACTGGAAGATAAATGCACCTAGTAACAAAAGTGAAAGGGAGGCTTGATAACACTAGTCTCAGTTCATAGGATTTTCAAGGTTACAGTATTTCATAGAGTACAAAGTTTGATTTCAAGGGCATCACCATTGATTAGCACACCTGCAAGGTTTGGGACTTGGTTTTTTTTTTTTTTTTTTTTTTCCTTTATCTCCTGAAAATAGCTAGCATGTGGGCTCTGTATTCTGACGTCAGGAACTTATCTACTAGGAGAGATTCTTGTCCTTTGTATTTTTCCATTCTTGCCATAAGCCCTAATATTTAATTTTTCCATCATTTCACATATAGTAAAATATAAATTGTTAAATGTCTCCAAGCACTGCAGTCTTTCCATGGATGCACAAAAAGCTAATTGAAGTCCACTGAAAAGATGTTTCTACACAGGGCTCCCTGCTCTCAATACCCTGAAGAGATTCAACCCACAAAGTTTTAGTCAGAGTCCTATCATTGATTCCAGGGAGTTTCATGGATCTGATGAAAACCCACAGGAAGGAAAATCTGTCTTCATGTTCCCACTCAGATGTTAGCAGGACCCACCACATGGCTCATATACTGCACAATGTACTCTTCCATCCTGGGGACAGCAGCCCATCACTCACCATGGATTAATGACTGACTCTTCCAACCTATACAATCAACTTCCTGTAGCAGTAATAGAAGAACAGCACACACACAAAAAATGTGCCAGTTCTCCCTCAGATAAAAGCCTGAATCTGGCAATAGGAAGGTCCCTGTACCATTTATGATTGACAGGTCATGAGGAGGGTATGGTTGATTAGTGATTACTGAGTGACAAGAGCACCTTCTATAAGAATGCATTGTCTTTAAAGACACAGCCCAATGATACCTGACCTGGAGTTCCAACCCAGAAAATACCTTTTCTAGGTCAGCAGACATATGCATTTCTACTGCACTGGTCTTGACTCCAATAGCAAACACTGCTCTCTTCCTGCACTCACTCCTTTCTCCTGAAAACAAGGTAGCTAGCTAGCTTGCACAGCCCACTACACAATCACATGATGTGATTATTCCTTGTCCTAACTACTAGCGAGAGATTTCAGCACAGAAAAGGAGATACATGTTCTGTACTTTCCCACTGAGGTCAGATGAACTGAAACCACTTATTTCATGGTTGTCACTGGGCTGCAGACAAATAGGAAAAAAATAACAGAAAAACAAAAGAAAAGAAAACAGGAACCAGACCTCAAAGAAGAAAATAAGTCTTTCTCCAATCTCAAGGCAGGATGATAGCTCCACTGATTTAGAAACCTGAACACAATCCTGTTCAAGAAGAGAATATTGTATATTTTCTCACCTGTACACTGAGGAAGCTGTGCCAGGTCATCACAATGCTTGTAGAAGTAATCTTCCCAGACGAATTCTCCCAGAGTATTCAAATTACCATGAAGACAACACCTTTTATTATTATTCATTTCACAAGAATTTCAGGAATAAAACTCCCAAATGCATTAGAGCTATCACCCAAGCATCTGACAGGAGAAAGATATATCAATTTCTTTGTGATATGGCTCCTTCCCTTCTTTCTTGGTTTTCTGAAGTGTCTGTGACTATTATATAAAATGTACACCCAGTTCCCCTGACCTTAGACAGAAGCCACAGAACAAACAACTGCTGTGCCATATGCTCTAAAATCTCTCTAAAGTTTTTAATAATCTGAGCAACCTACCCTTTGTTGAATAAGTTAATCATTCCAGTCTGCATTGTGTAATTGTATCTGCAACATCTGCACATTGTGTGGAGGAGGGAGATGATGATCTACACACTACTGGAAGACAATGTGGTTGTCTATTTTAGACAGGGGTGAGTGACATTGAGATTTGTGTCTCTACAGGTGTCTACAACATCTCAGTCTTGAAGCCAGAGCCAAGGAACCCTGTGATGTGTCTTTAAGCTCACTTTCACCCTTGAGGAAGTGCTCTTCATGTTCAAGCTTAACCAACCAGTCAGCAAAACCAGGACAACCTGCCACTCACAGGCATTGCAGGACACTTCCTGTAGCCACATTGTAGGCTTTTATTCTTGCTTTGGGCTTCGTTTTAAGCAGAACAAGTGCCAGTGTATTGATTTCTGTTCTGGGAGTGCTACTGTAGTAAATTGTGAGTGGACCATGGATGAGCACAGAATCCACAACATGGTGAGTGAGGGGATGGATTCTCAGATGGGGAGGATAGGATGGGGAAGCCTGGGAGTTGTTGTGTTGGGCCCTCCAGGTTGCTTGGTGGGAAACTTTGGCCACATTCTGTGTTCTGTAAGGTACCATATGGTCTTAGCAACTCCCCATACCCGTGTGTTGGAGTACGAATATTTCACATAGTGGAAAGCATTTCATTTCCATCAGAGAGCTTTGTGTAGAAAGACATTGATAGTCAGCACCAGAGTTCTTTTGGTGCACAGGAAGGCAAGTAGCCAAACCTGGAAAGGTCTAACTCCTCCAGAGTCTTCTTCAAATTCTGCAGTAAACATTTAACATTTAGGTACAAGATTCAAGTTTAGTTATTTGTGTGTATCCTGTAAAAGACATTTTGTTTATTTCTGTACATACTTATATTTATTTATTTTTGATTTTTTGATATAGCTTTTTCCTTTTATTGTTACATATTTATTATTTTTTCTTATTTTACATATTGATCACAGTTCCAAGTCCCTCTCTCCCATGCCTCGCAATTTGGCTCCCATCCTATTCCTGCCCCCCTCCACAGGGAGGGTGATGCCTCCCAGGAGGAGTAAAAAATCTCTCAAGTCATTTGGAGTTGGGACTATGCCCTCCCTCCTGCCTCTAGGCTAATGGAGTATCTCTGCATTTGAAATATGCTCCCAAAGTCCTTTCATGCTCCAGGGATACATCCTGGTTCCAGGAAGGCAACAAACTTTTTTCTATGTATAGCATTTGAGCATGACATGAAAGTTGCTCTGTATAGCAGTCTAGTCCCAAACTCATAGAGATGGACATACCTCTGACTCCTGAGAGTGATATTATAGTCTTGGGACACTGAACATGTCCATACAATGGCATGCTTGTGTTGATTGCACTCCAATACTTAACTGTGATGTGGAAGAGTAGAATTGTTCATATGAAATACTTTCCTATTTGTAGGGATAGTGAGACCCACAAAATAGAATTTTGCTGAGGGAGTGCTGCCTACAAAATAGCCCAAAGATAAGTAGTGTACTAATAAGGACTGTTCGAGGTTAGGGTGCTAAAATATAGATTTGATCTCTAGGATTGTCCAGGATATTTGGCTCCAAACCATGACAAAGGAGAAACCCCTCATTCACAAAGATCCCCCAGGCCCATCTCCTTTTGACAAAACAACACTTTTAGAAGCTACTCAGGGGACATTGCTTGGTCACAGTGAACCTTAGGGCCTGTTGTGCCAGAAAGGGACAGTTTTCTAGAGAAAATCATAGTAACAACCAGGTGGATTTGCCTTTGGACTTTTCCATCATGCCCTGAGATATGCAGAATAAAATAGAGCTCCTCCTATAAAACAAGGAAGATGCTAATGAGGGAATGCAGTTGTCTAGGGCCAGGGCCTTTGTGTAGGTGTTATTTCAGATCCTGAGAACACAACTCTTACTCCTACTGACTTTCTAGTGTTCTCCCCTTTCCTCCCATTTCCTCTTGGAAATAGTAAAGAGGTGGCAATTCTTCATAAGAAGTTTACATAGAATAAGACATAAGTTAAGCAAGACCTCTCTGCCCGAGGTTATATCTTCTCTTTGTTCTGCCTTTCCTATCTTCCTCATCTTCTGGCACATCTGTGTCAGAACCTGTCATTAAAGTGTGACATGCTGTTTCATGTCACTTGGTGTACTATGAAATCATTATGATACTATCTTTTCTGTTGAAAACTTCCATGGCCTTACTGGCCTGACTTGCAATTTTCTGACCCTATTTAAATTCTTCAATTTGTCAGCTGGCATCTGACACTGGAAGAACTTAAAAGTGGTAGCAATTGTGGAATGCAAAATATGATTTAGGAGCCTGACAGTGATGATGAATGCCTTTAATCCCAGCCCTCAGATGGCACATGCAGGCAGATTTCTGTGAGTTTGAGACTAGTGTGCTCTGTAGAGCTAGCCCCACTACAACTAAGGCTATAGCACAGGGAAACCGAGAAACCCTGTCTCAAAAAAAAATTATCTGTTGTAGGCTTTCTCTTCTTTGAACATTAGTGAGAGATGGTTGCATGATATCATTACAGAGATTTTTTTTTCCTTTTCTTTTTTTTTTTTTAACCTCTTTAGTCTATGGGTTTGCATGCTATCATTATAGAGATTTTTTTTTTTTAGTTTTCTTTTTTTTTTTTTTTTTTTTTAACCTCTTTAGTCTATGGAGTTATTTCTCACTGGAAAGGCAAATTCTAGAACTGCTTTACTCCCAGCATTTTAGAATTAATTTTCTGAAACATGCTTTCTCATTGACAATGGTTGCTTTGATCCCAGTATGTTGCTTTCCAGGGCAATGTATTCTTTCATCTTAAATGCACCTCATTAAATTAAGCGACTGTATACCCTCAGAAGGTAGAAGGATTTTTTTTTTTTTGGACCAAAGCATCTTAAACACCTAATTTGAGAATATCAATTACTTTTAAGGAGATATTTAATAAACAGAACTCATTAATCTGTAACACTGCACATTGTTTTAAAATATAAACCACCTCTTCATCACAAATGATCTCAATGACAACAAGATAAAAAAGTATGACCCCAGTGTTTTAAAATTGTCAATATGTGTCATGAAGTTGACTGTCCATTGCACTTACAGCAAAAGGATTTGCATGTGGAGCATGGATGCTGCCTTCAGACCATAATAGAAAGAATAGTTTATTGCATGCAGTGCAAGGAGAAACAGGGTGGATATCAGTTGCTGTATCCATCATAAAAAATGGCCGTGATTGGTGCCTTGTGATGGTTTGAATGTGATTGCACCTGTAATCTCATAGGGAATGGCAGTAGTAGAAGGAGGAGCTTTGCTGCAGTGACTTTGGCATTTTGAAAAGAAGACTATCACTGGTCATGGGTTTTGGGGTTTCCTATGCTTTGGATATGGGCAAGTATATAAGATGTCTTACTGAGGCCTGCATATCAAGATGTAGCTAGCAACATATTGTTCTTCAAATCATGCTCCCTTCTATGATTAAAATGGACTCAATTTGTGACACTGTGAGCCAATCCAATTAAGTGTTTTCTTTATAAAATTTGTGGGGGATCTCTTTCTTGGAAGTAGAGTGGGAATAGTTCATTGGAATCATCTTTTAGCAATACATGATCACAGCTCTTTTAACTTTCCACACTCAATAGCTACCAGAGCATGTTTCAGGAAAGTTGAGTTCCTAGGAAAAAAGGGAATTTCTTATCTGCTGTTTTCTCAAGGGTGCATGGTGTTTAGTGGGATGACAGGGCAGTTTCCACATGCTGTGGCATTATACATGTGGTCGGAAGCAGAAATTAAATCATTCTTCTGTATTAATTTTTGTGTGGGAACATCCAACGGAAAAACAGAGAGTTTCCTTATGGAATTTAACAATATTGCATTCCACATTCAGATTTGTCTTTATGTGTCACACACAGTTTATAAACCAGTGGAAATTGTTCATTAGAATCATCTTTCAACAATACATGCTCACAGCTCTTTTACCTTTCCACACTCACTAGCTACCATAGCATGTTTCAGGAAAGTTGAGTTCCTGGGAAAAAGGAAATTCTTATTTGCAGTTTCCTCAAGTGTGCATGGTGTTTAGTGGGTGGACAGGCATTGTACATGTGTTCAGAAGCAGAAATTAAATCATTCTTCTGTATTAATATTTGTGTGGGCATCATGGGGCTTGTTTTCCCTTAAACCACAAAGAGCCGTGAGAGTTTGCAGAAGCATAGAAAGATATTACCCCCATTTTTAGAGAGAGATCTAAACCATGAGTCATTTCTGTTGGGAAAAATATCAGTACCTGGAGGGTCAGAATCAAAAGAAAGCCAGCATTCTTCTGAATTAATTTTGTGGGAGTTGTGAATTCTTTTTGTTTAGGATCAAAACAGTTATCATGATGGGTAGCTGGTTAACATTGGTCAAGATCTCAGTTTTCCTGGCTGAGTTTCCTCTAGTGTTTTGATAAAAAGTTGATTATATATTCCAGCTTTTGTTTTTGCCTTTGTCTCTGCATCTACCCTTTATCCCTTCCCAAATATTGTATACGTTCTTGATCACCATACATTTGTTGTAAATACAAAGGTCACAGTGTGTCAAAGTATGACCTGAACATTTCCGGGATTTCCTCTGTGTCCATTGTTATGTCCCTATTTTCATTTTTGATTTTGTGAATTGGCATGTTCTCTCTGTGCTTTTTCATTAGTTTATATAAAGTTTTATCTATCTTGTTGATTTTTATGTAAAATCAACCCTTTGATATATTGATTTTTTGCATTGTTTCCCTGGTTTCTGTTTTATTGATTTCAGCCCTCAAATTTATTATTTTCTGGTGTCTACCCCTCCAGGATGAGTTTGCTTCTTTTTGTCCTAATGCTTTCATTTGGAGTATTAATTTTCTGTTGTGACTATCCTCTGTTTTTTTCATAGGGGCCCATAGTGCAATGAATTTCTCTGGTACCACTGCTTTCAGGGTATCCCATTAGTTCAGGTATGTTGTGTCCTCATTCTTTTTTAATTTTAGGATGTCCTTAATTTCTTTATTACTTCTTTGACACAGGTATGGTGCAATTGAACATTGTTCAGTTTCCAAGAGTTTGTAGATATTCTGCAATTTGTGTTGTTGTTTTCCAATTTTAAAGCATGCTGGTCATATAAGATACAGGGGACTATTCCATTTCCCTTGTATATGTTGAGTTTGTTATGCTACCTAATATTTGGTCGATTTTAGAGAGGGTTTCATGTGGAGCAGAGAAGAAGTTATATTCTTTTGTGTTTGATTGGAACGTTCTATAGATGTCTGTTAAACTCAATTGAGACAAAACTTCTGTTAATTCTTTTGTTACTTTGTTAAGTTTGTGACTGGTGGTCCTATCTAGTGGTGACAGTGGTGTGTTGAAGTCTCCCAATATAAGTGAGTGAGGTTTTATGTGAGGTTTGAGTTTTAGTAGTGTTTCTTTTATGTATGTGGTTGCCTTTGTATTTGGATCATAGTTGTTCAGAATTGAGACTTTGTATTGAGGGATTTCTCCTGTGATGGATACAGAATGACTGTTTTCATCTCTTTTGATTAATTTGGTTGTAAGTCTAACTTGTTAGATTTTAGGATAGTCACACCAGCTTGTTTCTTAGGTCCATTTGATTGGAAGATCTTTTCGTAGCCTGAGATAATGTCTATCTTTGAAGCTTAGATGTATTTCTTGTATGCAGCAGTGAGATGCATTCTGTCTCCATATTCATTCTGTTAGCCTGTGTCTTTTTACAAGCAAGTTAACACCACTAATCTTGAGTGAGAGTAAGGACCATGGATTGATAATGCTTGTTTGTTTTAGATTTGTTGTTGGCAGGGGTATTGTGAATTTCTTAGTCCTGCTTTACCCTTGATTTGTGGAGAAGTGGATTATCTGTTGCCTACATCTCTGTGAGCATAGTTAATTTCCTTGAGTTGGAGTTTTCCTTCCAAATTTTTCTGTATGGCTGGATTTGTAGATATGTATTGTGAAAATCAGGCTTTGTAATTAAACATCTTGTTTTCTCCATCTATAGTGATTTAGAGATTTGTTGGGTATAGTAACCTGGGCTGGCATCTGTGTACTCTTTGTACTTGTACAACATCTGTCCAGGACCTCCTCGCCTTGAGGCTTTCCATGTAGTAGTCAGGTGTATTTTTGATTGGTCTGCCTTTATATGTTACCTGGAATTTTTCCTCCACTGCTCTTTATTTGTATGTTAGATGTTTTGATTATTATATGATGAGGAGTCTTTTTTTGGTGTTTGGTATGCTCATTGTACTTTCATGGGCATATCATTCTTCAGATTGGGAAAGTTTTCCACAATGATTTTGTTGAATATGTTTTTGGCACCTTTGAGCTGGGCTTCCTCACCTTCCTTTATGCCTATTATTCTTAGGATTGGCCTTTTCACGGTGTTCCACATTTCCTTGATGTTTTGTGTTAAGGATTTGTTGGATTTATGATTTTCTTTGGTCGATGAATCTATTTCCTCTACTTTATCTTCGGTGCCTGAGATTCTCTCTTCCATCCCTTGAATTCTATTGGTTATGTTTGCATCTGTAGTTTCTGATCATTTGCCCAGTTTTTCTATTTCCAGCATTCTTTAGTTTACATTTTATTTATTGTCTCCATTTCCGTTTTAAAATCTTGATCCATTTCCTTCACTTGTTTAATTGTTTTTTCTGGCTTTCTGTACTTTGTTCAAGAAATTTGTTCCGTTTTTCCATTTTTTGTTTATTTTTATTTCCATTTCATTAAGATATTTTCTCACATCTTTGAGGGCCTCTATCATTTTTTTATGGCAGTAATTTTTAATTTGTTCTTTTCTACTTCATCTGCTTTGTTGATACCGATCTATTTGGTGTAGATTCCATAGATTCTGGTGCTGTTATTCTTGTCGTTCTGTTGTTAGGTGTTTTATTGTATTGCCATCTTCCCATAGCTTCTTCTCCGGTGGTTTTTGGTGGGTCAGAAGTTTGATGTCTGTAGATCTGTATGATCCAAGCTCTCTAGGAGGTCTCTCAAAAGGCAGGGCCCGGCAATGGGGCTATAAGTTCGGATTCCAGGAGAAGACTGGAAATGCAAGTGAAAGATATTGAAGGCTGGGACCCAGGATGTACCTTAAGCTGATAGGCAGATCTAGCCTGGGCTTGACACTCTCCAGACGAGGCCTCTTTGGCAGAGGCCCTACAATTGGGGGTCAAGGATCCACCCTGCAGGAACTCAGAGTGGTCCCATGGAGATAGGCAATTCTCAGGGAGGGACCTGAAAATCCGTTAGAGGACTCTAGCCAAGGCCTGGCAATGGATGACAAATACTGGGCTGATACTCTCGATGGTTCTGCACTGATAGGCAGATCTAGCTGGGACCTATCACTCTCCAGCTGAGGTCTCTTTAGCAGAGGCCCTGCAATGGGGGCCCTTTCACTCATTATTTTAACAATATAAAAAGCCTCATTGAGAAGATTAATTTCTCTAAATCCAATTCTTCACATTTGCTTCATATTACATAAAGTAATTCATATTGTAGGAAACTGTTAAGACTTTAAACATGTAAGTACCTGGGTTACAGGAATGAGTGCTCACAATATTGTATATTCACATGTGAAAATATGTTTGGTTAAAGATTTGATTTAATTTTAATTATGTAATGTCAGTGCATGGATTTGTGTTTGCTCACAATCGTTCCCAAGAATGTTGGCCTCTTGAGAGATTCTTGTAGCAGGAACTACATAATTTTGTCAAAACCCTGACATAGGTCCTGGCAATGAACGTTCCATAATTTTTCTCGTCCATATCTCTAACCCTGTCTCTATCCTTTCTCTATCATCTTGATATGAAGTGATAGGGAAGAGCTCATGAAAGAGGAAATCAAAATCATGCAAACAATTTGGGGAAGATTTTAGCCATCATACTTTTCTTTAATTTCAATAATCCAATTTTTTTTCTTTTTTTGTGGAGCATGGTTCTTACTAAGTTCTCTACACCCAAGATAGGTGACAAACTGGTCAGCCTTTCTGATGTAATCTGCATCCCAAGAGAGAGAAAGAGAGATAGAGAGAGACAGACAGAGGCGCAAAGACACAGAGAGAAAGAAAGACAGCATGAGGAGAGAGAGAGGGAGAGGAAATAGAGATAATGAGAGCAAGAGAGACATCAACCCAAGCTTCTCCACCTTCTGGTTTCATACTCTGTACCAAAGGCACAGCATATAAGACTGGGGATAAAACCTCCCCTATGATTGTTGGCTATGCTTGAAGCTCTGATTGGCTACCGAAGCCTGCGTTACAGGACTAAATAAGCAGAAAAGACACAGAACTTGAGGGCAGGTTTGGATCAGGACTACCAAACATTCTAAAAACTTTGCATAGACAAAGAAGCCATTAGGGTTCCCACGCAACAACCCAGCTCCCTCGGTATGCAGATATTGGTTTAAGTATGGCTTCTTCCTTCTTGCCAGGGATGATATGGAGAGGAAGGATTCAGGAGTTGGTGGGATCACTTTTATCAGGAGGTGTGGTTTACAAGATTTCTGTTAGGTGCCATCCTGTAGAACCTCGGCATCTGTTCCTTGAGAGATGGACAAAGCAGGTTGTGTAAACCTTCAGTCTTAACATTAAGCTGCAGTTGGAGAGAGGATGTTTCAAGTCCTGGCAGTATTTGGTAGCATTGTTCCAAGCCCTGCACTCAGGGTGTCAAGGATTCACCTCACTTCAGACTTCACCCTTGAATGGCATGCCATTGTGTCCCCAGAGTAATGGAAAGGGACAAGGTCTCCTGAGAAAATTGGGAGCATTGGGTGAGGGGAGGGAGAGTCAGGACAAAAAGAATGGGAGAGGAGAAGAAGAGGCATCAAGTAGACTGAGTTTTGGAAACAATAGAGGAGATCAACAAAAGCGATACCATATTAGATGGAGATATAATATGTGGTAAGAGAAATCTGGCACTAGGAAAATTTTCAGAGATCTACAAGGATGACCCAAAATAAGAATATAAGCAATAGTGGAGAGGCTACCTTAAATGCCCTTCCCTATAATTAGATTGATATCTACTTTATAGGACATTCAAGAGCCTTCATCCAGTAGTTGACAGAAACAGAAGCAAACATACTCAGATAAGCACTAAGTGGAACTCCTGGAATCCAGTTGCAGAGAGGGAGGAGTGATAAGTACAGGGGTCAAGTCCAAGTTCGAGATACCCACAGAATCACCTAAGCAAAACAATTTGGAGCTGATGCACCCTAGTCTGATATTTGGGTAAACATAATATGACTGACCTAAAACCCCTGAAAGTGCATCTCATTTAGAAGGCCTGGTAAGTCTTCGGGACCTCTGACAGTGGAATGAGGATGTATCCCTGATGTATGAAAGACTTTAGGAGCCCATTCCCCATGGACATATACTCACTCAGCCTAGACACATGTGGTGGGCCTTGTCCCTGCCCAAAATGACTTTGGGGTTGGTGCAGACATGAGAGGGAGAGGGAGCAAAGATGGATATGTAAAATAATGTTGATTCTATTTTAAAAGAATTCATTAAAAGTTAGAAAAATAAATAAGGTGGGGTCAGTATATTAGCTAACATTTGCTGGTGCCATGTCCCTGAAGAGCCAGAGCTTTGGGTAAGTTTATGGACACTGTCCTGAAGCAGTCACAGACTAACTTTGACTGTGTTATTAACACCATACCCCAGGGACCACTTTCATCTTGGGTGACTATAAAATCCTGAAATTCTTAACACCAATCTCTATGAATCATCACTAAAGGCATCTGCCACCATGACTGGCTTCATGGCTTCAAGTTTACTTACATTAGAATGACAGGATAAATAACATTAAGAATTACACTTAACTGTATACAAAACCTCTTAACTCTGTGAACCTGGCTGTCACTATTAGCAGTAATAGACAGAACTCTTCCGAGGCATTTGGTGAGTTTTAACAGACTAAATGATAAGGAAAAAAAATGATATTTCCCATATTTGGAAGACAATGGACTTTGAGGCAGAAAATCTGCATTTGTTGGGTACCTTCTTCTGTTACTGGAGTTAGGACCAGAGCCTGTTGTTTGTCTACACTAACAACCAGGCTCAGTCATTCATCATAAGTGAGCCAAGCTAATGAACTAACTTCTCTGTTGACAAGCCAAACTACAATGCCAGCACTCTGAATTCAAGGGGGACAGATATCTCTCATGTCCTAGGACAGACTAATCTATAATGTTCTATTTAAAACAGGAAGTCACAGTAATACTATACAAAAGTAAAATTAATGAAAATTTAAAGCATATTTATTCAGTTTGAGCACTTATGAAAACAAAAAAGAAAACAGTAAATAATCTATACCAAGGGTCTTAATAGACTTAGAATGCAAATATATGCAAAACAAAATAACAAAGCTAAATATGGAATTTTCCCCATCTCTAAAACACTCACTCAGTTCCTATTTCTGCTATAAGGTGGTCATATAAGAAGTCAATGTTTCTTTCATAGAGACATTTACATTTGAAAGACTCAAGACTTTTTCTACAATGTGACTCCCTGGAAAATGAGAATTTATGAGTCTACAGTTGCCCTGGTCATAGGCTAAAAGTGGACCCCACAAATTTGACTTATGATCTCCACACAAATGTCATGGTCTAAAAAGTGGTAATCAATTTACAGACACATACATACAACAGAATTTGTTGTGTTTCTTTTTTGGTAAAAATTTCTTCGCCATGGTATTTTATCGCATCTTTGCATAATCCACTTTGAAGGCAGTACTTCAATTTGAAGTACCCATGGTTAAATAGTGAGGACATGAAGATGCGTGGAATTTGAAGTTCTAATTACTTATATTCATATCCACAGCACAATAAGCTATGTTGTGGAGTAATGTCATGTGCCACAGGGTTACTGATGGTGCCTGAGTGAGTTACAGCATTTTTAAGATGCAGATCAAACAAAATTCTCCAGCACCTGTGGAGCAAAGTGTTGTGGACAGGAATTTGTAGGACTGTAATCGGAAACACCAGCTCAGTACCATGTCCATTTCTGAATCAGTGAGTTTGGACAAGTGGAAGACTATCTATCATTGATGAAAGGAAGACAAATATATATTATGATGTAAGGCAGACAGATTCAATCAATACTGAATGCTCCATTTCATTCATGCACCTGACTTAAGCAGTCAAACAAAGGTGGGGCAGTGGAAGGGGACTTCTATTTATATGTATAAAGGGAAAACAGAATTTGCTTCCCCTAATGCTAAAGGCACTCCATAACTGTACATAATATCTGCTTTCAGGCTCCCAATAGCTGCACTTACTCCCTTTCTTCAGGGTTTGTGTAAACCTGTCTAGTCCCAAATCAACTGTTATTTAGATAGGAGACACTCATCATCAAGGCCCCAGAGGCATATAGCAGGAAAGATAATGTATTAAAGACAATAGGAATTATTGGAGCACTTTGAACTCATGACAAGTTGGAATGGATTCCCATATAGGGGTTGAGAAAGATCAAAGTGGCAGAATAAATTCCAGGACTACCAACACCACACAGAAACCTTGTATGCAAATAGATGATGAGATCTACCTTCAACTCCTTGGTGGCAGTGCACATGTTTAATCCCAGGAAAAAGGAGGCTGCCTGATTTTTCTGCGGTTGAGGACAGCCAGACCCACAGAATGAGTTTCAGGCCTACACAGATAAACTGTGTTTTGATGACAAAAAAGAAAACAAATCACATCCACCTTCTGGTCATAGCCTGCACATATAAAGGGTATTGAAGGAGGAAGCTCTCCCTCTTTGGCTGCTTATCCTAGCTCTGGGTACCAAGTTTATTCCTTTACTACCATTTGAGCCTAGTTGTTTGAAATCCATCCCAATAAATTAAAGGACTGTGGTACTCTTCAGATTCCCATTGGTAGGCAACCATTGGTGGAATATCTATATCACAGCTTGCTAGACATTTTAATAAAAACACTTTCTACATATAGGTGAGATTCTTCCAACGTTCCTTTTAATGTAGAGAACTTTAATTAATGCAGCTGTTTTTTTTTTTGTGTTTTCTTTTTTATCTGATCACTGAATATGTATTGGCTAGCAATATTGCTCACAAATAAATACTTCCTAGTTCAGTTCATGTCTAAATATTCAATTTTCCATGAAGACTACTCTTATTATTATTATTCCTTTGCCAAGTATTTGCTCTCAGGGATAAAACTCTACATCCATGGATCCATTACCCAGCTTTCCGATAGGAGATATGTCTATTATATTTTTTTGAGACCTGGTCCCTGCTTTTCCTTCCTCATTGTCTGAAGTTCCTGTGACAACCAGGAAAAGCAACTTTAGTTCACATAAATTCAGTGTCAAACAAATACCAAATATCACATTTTGTATCTCTAAATCTCTGTGTAGTAAATAAATATTCTGAGCTCCTTTCCAACATGTTCACCAAGAATAACTCAACCCACTTAAGGAAGTATAGTTAGTTAGCCACACTTTGTTTAGGAGGAAGAAAGGAAAATGCCTGTGGACTGCAGGAAGATAGCAGGGGTCATGTATAGGACAAGTGCTATAGAAATGCACATTTCTGCTTATGTAGAAAAGTCATTGACTGGGGTAGAAGGCAATCAGAAACCATTGTAATGAGTACTTTGCAACCATTTGGGAGGTATTCCTATCACTCAGGCCTTACTAGCCATTCAGGCCCCTAGGTGACCTACCTGTCAGAAGAAGTGCAGGGCACTTCTGGCCTGGGATTGAAGAGAAACTGGAGCCAGTGGTTTTGTGTACTGTCCTTTAAGGAAGGGCAATTTGGAAAACCACAGCATGGTGAGTAGAAAGTCTGCTGTCCTCAGATGGGTAATTGCAGATGATGACGTATTGGATCCAGTGTGGAGGGTATTCCCTGGTTTTGGGTGGGAAACTCGAGCCAGACTACCTTTCCCCTGAGTTGTCATACAGTCCATAAAATTCCCAGAAGGGAGAGGCAGGCCTCTAAATATCTGTTCTGTGAGCTGTATCAGCTATGAGCCCTGGAAGCAGGGAAGTTTGTATAGAAACATCTGTTTAGTCAACTTCTACATACTTTTGGTGCACCCATTGAAAGCATGGCAACAAACTTCCAGAGGCCTTTTAGTTAAGTACCTTTTAGAAGTTCAGCACTTTGCATTTTAATTTTATGTGTAAGATCCATTTATTGTTAATTTTCTGTAGGTTGTAAAAGGCATCTCTCATGTAAGGGTAGCACTTCACTATTGAGCAGTGATGTACAGGAGTAGAATTTGTAACACAAAGGATTTACAAATGCTTTGGAGATAATATGTCTCACAAAGTAGAATTTAACTGAGGTAGGACTGCCTCTAAAACACACAAATATAAGTGTATGCTGACCAGTCCTGTTTGAATTTTGAATCCTAGATACATATTTGTTCACCATGATTTTCCAGACCTTTGACTCCAAACCATTACAAAGAAGCAACTCCTGTTTTAAAACAGCATCTAGTCCCTTACTGATATCAAAAAAACTGTCCCATAACAAGATGCTCACAGAGATTTTAAAGGTCAGCAAGCAACGTTAAGGCCTAGTATGCCATATAGTTGCAGTTTTTCACTCCCAGAAAAGCATAGTTCTACCAGGTAGGCAATAAGACACTAGATTTTAAAAAGTAAACCAATGATATATGAGTAGCCTGATAAAGCACAGCTTTCATTTAGGTTCTCAGGCAGAGATGAGGAACATTCTTGGGAGAGATAGTAACAGCCTGGGGCTTAGACTTTGGGAGCTTTTCCTAATGGCTTAGTATATTGACAATAAAACAAAGAACCTTGTCTAAAATCAGGTATTTGCTGGGGAGAGCTGGTAATTGTTTGGAACAAAGCCTTTGTGGACAGGTTGCTTGAGGTCTGTAGCTTTAAACTACATAGAGCTATGTTTCTCAATCCCAAGGCCACTGTGGCCTTAGTCAGCAATAATTATGATATACCCTGTGTTCCCCTTGTGCTGCATTGTTTTACTGGGGTTCTCCTGAGTTTGTCCCATTGAATAAGTTTCTACTGACTATACAGAAGTCTCTCCTTTGCTTCCCTTTCATGCCTGGAAGGAGTGTACAAGAGTCTATTCTCCTTAAGAACCTTACTTGGCATTCGGGAAACTTCTCCCCATTCCAGCTTTTTCTTTTTTTCTGTTTTCTTTTCTTTCTTTCTTTCCTTTTCTTTTCTTTTCTTTTTTTTTATATTTTCTACCTTCTACATTTCCCAACAACTTCAACTCAGGATCCTAAATGTGAAGCAGGTCCCTCAGTTTCAGGTATCTGATGTCCTTAAGAAACAGTACTAGGAAAGCATTTGCTGTGTAATCCTCCCATCTTCCTTAGGAGCTAGACATGTAGTGTCCAGTCTCTACTGAAATTGTTCAATATCTAAAATGGAGATTGAACTTAAAATACATTTAAGAAGGATAGAATATATGAAATGCAAAATATATCTAGGTTGGGTCCTGTGTATTTTCCAAGATGGATACATGTTATGTTAGATGTATTTGTTTTTGTAGATCTCCTCTGTCGGTGAAGTGATCTCCATGGGATGTCATATTAACGCTACAACAGATGCATTTTCATCCTGTTAGAAGAATGTTTATAAGGAAAGCTCTTATGTTGATTCAGGTGGCATTAGTTGAAGTCTGTTGCTCTCCAAACAATGAAATCAAACATTTATAGACAATATTTGGGAATTTGGGCATCGTTCTTTCCAAACTACTTCCTACTGGTAAGAGGCGCTGTCATGGGGGATTCTAAGAAGATGCAGAAATCCTGGCTGTAGTCTGTGAGGCTGCCATGTCCAGCTGTTTTGAATGTAGGATCACCTGGTGCTCTGTTTCAGGCAGTCTGGCTTGATCAAACCACAGTAGTCTGGAAAGAATCCACAGCTTTTCATTTTCTGTGGAATCAAAAATAGAAATCCTTTCCCCAGTAACTTGTCCTTCAACTTAAATTTTGGAGTCAAAGCATTTTTTTAATTTAATTTATTATTTTTTGTGTCGATCCCAGTTCCCTTTCCATCCCTCCCTCCCTTCCTCCCTTCCTCCTTCCCTTCCATTTACCCTCTCTGCCCTCTCACATGCACTTTAACCACATTCCCCTCCTATCCCCCCCACCCCAATTCCATATGTAGGGGAATGCCATCCAGTACGGGTCATGTAGATCTGACAGGTCATGTGAAGTTGGGACTAGGGCTTCTCACCTGTCTTTAGATTTAGGCAGTTATCCCACCATAGAGGATGTGTTCGCAAAGTCCTTTTGTGCACCAGGGATACATCCTGGCTCCACTTTCTGAGGTCCCTTAGACTGCTCAGTCTTCTGGCTGAGACCCATATTCAGGGGGACCTGAGTCAGTCCCGTGTTGGCTTCCTAGCTATCAGTCTGGTGGCCTGTTAGCTACTCCTTGTTCAGGTAAGCTGTTGGTATTTGTTTCTGCCACCTGGTCTTGTCCACTCCATCTGCATTGGGGTTCAACTTCGACTCAGTGTTTATGTATGGGTGTTTTATTTTGTTTCCAACAGGCATTAGTTGAGAGCTCCATGGATAAGTTAATTGTTGATCTCACTCTTTGGAAAGGGCATTTATGGTAGCCTTTCCACGGAAGCTCAAATTGTTAGTTGGCAGCAGTCTTGTAGTTCTCTAGACCATTCTTTTCTTTGTGTTCAAATTTATCTTTAAACCAATATTGGCTCCCTCTTTTATGTTCTCTCCTCTCTCTCTCTCTCTCTCTCTCTCTCTCTCTCTCTCTCTCCTGTCTTCTATTCCTAACCAGGCTCAATCTTCCTGGTTGCACATGTTTTCCTTTCCTCCCACTCATATTCTTCTTCTTTCTACATTTGGTACCACCCCCCCCCCAATTCCCCAGAGCTCTGGGAGACTTGTCCCTTCGTAGTTCTGTGACAGATTTTATATGAAACTCTTATAAAACACCTTGTATCCTAGTTCCTCTGGTGGTGTGAATTATAGCCTGGTGATGCTTTGATCTAAGTCTAAATTCCATATATCAGTGAGTACATACTGTGTTCCTCTTATTGTGATTGGGATACCTCATTCAGGATGGTTTCTTCAAGTGCCATCTACTTGCCTGCGCATTTCAAGATACCATTTTTTTTTTCTGCAGAGGAGTATTCCATTGTGTAGATGTGCCACATCTTCATTATCCATTTTTCAATTGACATGCATCTAGGTTCTTGCTATTACCAATAGTGCTGCTATGAACATAGTTGAACAGATGGCTTTGTTGCATGGATGTGAACCCTTTAGGTATATGCCTAAGAGGGGCACTGCTGGGTCCTGTGGCAAACTAATTCCCATTTTCCTGAGGAACCGCCATGCTGATCTCCAAAATGGCTGTATGAGTTTGCACTCCCACCAGCAGTGGAGGAGTGTTCCCCTTTCTTCACATCCTCTCCAACATGAGTCATCATTGGTGTTTCTAATTTTAGCCATTCTCACAGGAGTAAGATGGTATCTCAAAGTTGTTTTGATTTGCATTTCCCCGATAGCTAAGGATGTGGAGCATTTTCTTAATTGTCTTTCAGCCTTCTTGATTTCCTCTACTGAGAATTCTTTCTTCAGTTCTGTACCCCATTTTTTAATAGGGTTCTTTGGTGTTGTGTTGACGAGTATCTTGAGTTCTTTGTATATTTTGGAGATCAGACCTTTGTCAGATGTAGGATTGATGAAAATCTGTTCCCAGTCCTTGGGCTACCATTTGGTCTTGTCCACTGTGTCCTTTGCCTTACAGAAGCTTCTAAGTATGAAGAGGTCCCATTTATTAGTTGTTTCTCCCAGTGTCTCTGCCCCTGGAGTTATATTCAGGAAGCGGTCTCCTATACCAATTTGTTCAAGGGTACCTCCTACTTTCTATTCTAAGAGGTTCAGTGTGGCTGGATTGATGTTGAGGTCTTTGATCCATTTGGATTTAAATTTTTGCATGGCGACAGACATGGGTCTATCTGCAGTCTTCTATACACCCTCATCCAATTGTGGTAGCACCATTTGTTGAAGATGCTGTCTTCATCCCACTGTATAATTTTAGCTGTTTTGTCGAAAATCTGGTGTTCATAGGTATGTGGGTTAATATCATGATTTACAATTCGATTCCATTGGTCGACCTTTCTATTTTTAGGCCAATAGCATGCTGTTTTCAGAACTACAGCTCTGTAGTAGAGCTTAAAGTCAGGAATGGTGATGCCTCCTGACATTCTTTTATTGTAAAGGGTTGTTTTGGCTATCCTGGGTTTTTTGTTTTTCCATATTATGTTGATTATTATCCTTTCAAGGTCGGTGAAGAATTGTGGTGGGATTTTAATGGTGATTCCATTGAATCTGTAGATTGCTTTTGGCAACATTGCCATTTTTACTATGTTTATCCTATCTATCCAAGAGCATGGGAGATCTTTCCATTTTCTGGTATCTTCTTTAATTTCTTTCTTTAGAGCCATAAAGTTCCTGTTATATAGGTCTTTTACTTGTTTGGTAAGTGTTAAACCAAGAAACTTTATGCTGCTTGTGGCTATTTTAAATGGTGAGGTTTCTCTGATTTCTTTCTCTTTGTTGTCTGAAAAAATAGGGCTATTGATTTTTTTTTTTGAGTTTATCTTGTATTATGCTAGTTTGCTGAAGGTGTTTATCAGCTGTAGGAGTTCCATGGTAGAGTTTATTGGGTCGCTTATGTAAACTATCATGTCATCTGCAAATAGAGGCAGTTTGATTCCTTCCTTTCCAATTTGGATCCCATTGATATCCTTTTGTTATCTTATAGCATTAGCTAAAACTTCTAGTACGAAATTGAAGTCATATGGAGAGAGAGGGCTGCCTTGACTTGTTCCTGATTTTAGAGGAATTGGCTTAAGTTTCTCTCCATTCAGTTTGATGTTGGCAGTTGGTTTGCTGTATATTGCTCTTATTATGTTTAGGTGTGTTCCTGTTATCCCTGACCTCTCCAAGACCTTTATCATGAAAGGTTGTTGAATCTTGTTGAAGGCTTTTTCAGCATCTAGGGAGATATTGATATGGTTTTTCTTTTTCTGTTTGTTTATATGGTGGATCATGTTGATAGATTTTTGTATGTTAAACCATGCTTGCATTCCAGGGATGAAGCCTACTTGATCATGGTGGATGATTTCTCAGATGTATTCTTGAATTCGGTTTGCCAGAATTTTATAGAGTATTTTTGCATTGCTATTCATCAGTGTTATTGGTCTGTAGTTATCTTTCTTAGTTGTGTCTTTTTGAGGCTTGGGTACCAAGGTTATTGTGGCCACATAAAAAGAGTTTTGCAATGAACCTTCTGTTTCTATTTTGTGGAACAGTTTGAGAAGTAGTGGTATTAGTTCTTCCTTGAATGTCTGGTAGAATTCTGCACTGAATCCATCTGGCCCTGGACTTTTTTTTTTTTTTTTTTTTTTTTTTGTTGAAAGGCTTTCGATGACTGCTTCTATTTCATTGCGATTTATTTAAGTTGTTTGTCTGTTCTTGATTTAATTATGGTAAGTGATGGTTATCCAGAAACATCCATTTCCTTTGAATTTTCAATTTTTGTGGAATACAGGTTTTCAAAGTATGACCTGAAAAATGTCTGTGTGTCTGTTTTTATGTTCCCCATTTCATTTCTGATTTTGTTAATTTGCATGTTCTGTCTCTGCTTTTTCGTTAGTTTGGATAAAGGTTTGTCTATCTTGTTGATTTTCTCAAAAAACCAACTCTTTGTTGCATTGATTTTTTGTATTGTTTTCCTGGTTTCTATTTTGTTGATTTCAGCCCTCAAGTTGATTATTTCCTGGCGTCTACTCCTGCGTGGTGAATTCGCTTCTCTCTGTTCTAAGGTTTTCAGTTGGGCTGTTAATTCTCTGTGACTATCCTCTGTTTTCTTCATATGGGCACTTAGTGCAATGAACTTCCCTCATAGCACTGCATTCAAGGTGTCCCATAAGTTCGGGTATGTTGTGTCTTCATTCTCATTGAATATTAGAAAGTCCTTAATTTCTTTCTTTATTTCTTCTTTTACCCAGGAGTGGTGCAATTGCACATTGTTCAGTTTCCATGAGTTTGCAGGTTTTCTGCTATTTGTGTTGTTGTTGAATTCCAATTTTAAAGCATGGTGGTCCAATAAGATACAGGGTATTCCTATTCTCTTGTATCTGTTGAGGATTGTTATGACACCTAGTATGTGGTCGATTTTAGAGAAGGTTCCATATGGAGCAGAGAAGAAGGTATATTCTTTTGTGTTTGGATGGAATGTTCTATAGATGTCTGTTAACCCCAGTTGAGCCATATATTATGTTAGTTCTTTTGTTCCTTTGTTGAGTTTCTGATTTGTGGTCCTGTCTAGTGTTGAGAGTGGTGTATTGAAGTCTGGCACTATAAGTGTGTGAGGTTTTATATGAGCTTTGAATTTTAGTAGTGTTTCTTTTACATATGTGGGTGACTTTGTATTAGGGGCACAGATGTTCAGAACTGAGACGTTGTGTTGATGGATTTCTCCTGTGATCAATACCAAGCTCCAGTGATTTTCAAGGAAGTAATAATTAGATAATTAAATAATGCCACATGATTATCTCCAAGGTAGGTATTGCCAGACTCCAGTCATGAAGGACAACACCCTCTTCGATTTAAACAATTAATATATAATTAAAGTAAATGAATAATGACATGGTGGTACATACTTAAGTCCCACATGGAGAAGTCAGACTGATCTCTTCCTGGAATAATGATTTATTTAAAAAATTAAATTGATAATTAATTAGTTGGCATTTTATATTAACTCTGACAAGATTGCAACAAAGTCGTAAATCTATGGCTGATGCAATGATCTATTAAATAGCTAATCAGGTACTGTGATGATGTTACATCATTAACTCCCAAAATCTGAATCCAAATGGACTTATGGTCCATAACATCATCCTTATTTTAAATATGTCTTAAAGGATGAATTTTTATTTAATTTCCTAATTTTACAGTTAAATAAGTAAGTGTAGTATTAGATGATGTGATGGTATGGCATGATTGACTCCTAAAAGGAGACTCAAAACTCCAGTGATCACTGAATAAATAAGGATATATTTTCATAATTCAGTAAATAATAATTAAGAAGTCGAAGATGTTTTATACCTGACTCCTACAAGCTCAAAACTGAAGAGATCATTGAGTTTTTAATCATATATTTGAACCAAAAAATGAATGATTAATGAGATAATTTCTCATAATTCACCCATAGAGAGATAACAAAATGATATCAATATTAATTTAAATAAATAAATAATGAAATCACAAGAAACAATTAACACCATCAAGTTGGATCCAGACTCCACTCTTCCTGGAGTAGAAAAAGACAGATTTGAGTAATGAAATAATCAGATAGATAGATCTTCTGTCACAGTTGAATGAAACACGGCAGCACCAAATTTCATGTTTCACAGATTTTATAATGAAATAATTTAATAGTTACATCTTTAAATATAAAAGTAGGTGAACTCTTTTGTATCATCAATTCATGGGCAGACATGGCAGACATGATAAATTATGCTGTCATCACGGATTTTTAAAATTCCATAAGTTAAAAATCAGATAATCATACTGTCTTGCCTGATTAACATCATCACCAGCACATTAATCTCTGTTGTGGTGCAGCAGGACCTGTGCTGATATGCCCATACCTGGCGTAGCAGTAGTAGCTAAAATGTTGCTATCATCTGACAAGATGTCTGCAGCAGGGGCATCGCCAGCAGAGCTGAGAGAGAGCATTTCTTTCGTGTTCTGCGTTATCATTCTTTGGCGAGTTCTCACTGATGGTGCCGACCTCCTTGTGCCACTACTTCTTCTAATCATAGATCACACCCAATGTGAAGATGTGGAGGAAGAGCAGGGAGTCAAACACCCAGACCACCATGCCTGCCTTGGTGAAGTCCTTATACTTCTTGGAGGTCACCCTGGAATCTTCTGGACTCAATCATCCAGGATCCCTATTATTCTGGGTGATGCATAGGTCATTCAGCAACTGCTGTGTCCATATCTGCAAACTTCTAAGCCTTGTCCCTGACAGATATTTGCACCCTAATCGGGATCGATGATATCATTGTCTGTCGCTTAAATCATTTAAATAATTAAATAAGTCAGTAATAGATACCTGTCACAATAAAGAGGCTATGTAGCATTTAACTTGCAGTGAAGCATGGCCAGACTCCAGTCATGAAAGATGTCATCATCATCAATTTAAACAATTAATCACAAAATGTGATGATATTGCACATTATCTCCACAAGAGGGAGCTTTACAGGTCTCTTCAAAGAAAGGAGGATTATTGGTTTACATAATTATACAAATATTTACCTTAGCTTGGGTATTATTATGAATTGTCAATTTCAATAATTTATGTAATTAGATGATGTGTCGTACTTGACCCCAATACGTGGCACTAAATTCCAGATGTCATGAATGATATAATCATTGTTTTCTATAACTAAATAATCAAATAATGAGTTGATGTAACATCATCCACTTCCATAAGTTGGCTCATGTCTCCTTTTAAATTTTGATTTTATTAATTGTTATATCCTGTCTGTTCCTTAGTTTTGATAATGTTTTGTCTGTATGGTTCATTTTCTCACAAAAATCAAATATATTTTTCATTCAATAATTTTTTTACTTTATTTCTAGTTTGTTAATTTGAACCATGATTCAATAGTATCTTCCTGTCTATTCCTCTTGGGTACATTTCCTGATCATGTGTTTGGGACATCAATATTAAGAATTAACATGTCATATTTGTGTTTTCCTTTGAATATGAATTGTTCTTCCCAATTTCTTTTAATTAATTTTTGTTTGAACCCAATATTGGTAGATACGAAAAACACTCAAGAAGGTTTCTTGTAAAGAGTAGTAAATACATTTTAGAACTAAATGCTACAAGAAATGTACTCAGCTAGAGATGGGGAGGGTCAAATGGGGAGAGTTGTGTGGGAAGAAGACAAATAAGGAAAGCACATAATCACAAGTATATAAAGATTCCACGATGGAAACCAATATTCTGTATTTAAACTAAAACTAAAATTTAAAATTAATAGTTATTGAGGTATATCATTGGGAAGTGGCACTTTATACTAAATTGAACAAGCTGAATTAAATTCCACTGTCCCAAGTAGCTAGTACCAACTCCTTAGTGTTTCCTTTTTAAAATCTCTATGATAGCACATGTTTACAGGCATGTGCTTGATCACAAAAAAAAAAAACTACACATGTAATTAAACTACACAAGAAAATATCTTTCAATTAAAAATTTAAATTAGGAGCAGTAGAGCTAGATCAGAGGCAAAATGTATTTACTGCTATTGTCAAATACGTGTGTTTACTTCCCAGTATCCATGCCTAGTGGCTTATAAACTTGTATAACTCCAGCTGCATGTAATCCAGTGCACTTTTATGGCTGCTGCAAGCAGTCACATGCATTGTATGCAAAATTCACATAAGGAAAGCAAATATTTGTATTAAAAAGTTATTAAATAATGAACTCAACAAAGTATCAAGATACAATAAGGCAAGGTTTGAAAGGGTAATGGGGATAAAATTATTTTCAGTGCCAGTCTAGAGGACCTGAGTTAAATGTCTGAGATTTATGGTGGAAAGAATAGGCTCCAAAAGTTGTCTTCTGGTCTACAAATAAACACACAAACAAATATACAAACACACTCACACACACACAAACACAGCCTCTGAGGGTGTGAATACACCCAACAAGCTGAAAAAACCTTGAGTGTTGTTTATTAAAGTTTAATAACACTGTGCACCACAAATACTCCTTGTTGGAGAAAAGAAATCACCAGTCAGAAAAGAGAAAAAGCCCATCCCCAAATTGTTGTACATGAAAGACATATTGCAAACAAGTTTTCCCCTGGGAAAAATTGTAAAAGAATTCCCTTAGGGCAAGGCTTGAAGTGTAGGAAGACAATTAGGTCACATGGGGTATTTTTTTTTTTTTTTCATTTTGAGGTATAAATGAAAACGTATTTGCTGCAGGGTTCTTTTGTTTGCTTTTCCAGACTTGGGTTATCTGTGAATCCCAGGCTGTCCTGGAAATCATAACTAGCCTCAAATAGAAAGATTTCCCTCTGCCTCCTGGTAGCTGGAATGAAAAGGCCTGTGTCACTCCACATACAGCTAGTGTCCCTTGTAACTTTTTATGATTTCAATGTTTTGTAATTAACAAGGGAAATAAAATAATAATTGTATTATTGGGTTCTACCTCCCGAGGGGTTGTGGGCAACTTGGCCCTCTTCCTGCTCCCAAACACTCTTCTTCCTGCCCTGGTGGTTTCTCCTCAGCACCTGACTATCATCCCACACAAGTCCTCTCCAGGGCCTGTGTTTTCTTCTTAAGGAACTTTTTCAGGTCACATGGCACTCTAATGCTCAGGTTCCTTCCATGCACTGGAGTCGATCTTCTCTGCTTGCCACAGGTGACCTTCCCTTCCCTCCTGGATATGTCATTCAGAGATGACCACTTTACACTGACATCTCAAAGGTTCTCAAAGTTTGGATGGCTAATCCATGCATTCATTAAGTGACTGCATAAAGTTCATGCATGCAAAGTCCACGAGGACCTGGGCCAATGGAACCCCCATAACTCCAGTTTCAATGGCCCCAACGGCAGAGCCTGGTTCTAAACTGCTCCCTTCCTCTTTATAATCAAGCACCTTCTGCCAGTTTTCTCTCTCTTTCTATTCCTGCACCCAATTGTTTAACAATTATTCCTTCCTTCACTCTCCATCCCAATAAACTCCTGGAGGTTGGTTGAGTTTTTGGATCCAGTTTCTTTCATTAAAACTTCAGCAAAGTATGACAAGAACAATTAAAAATAATAATAATCTGCAGAATTACTGTAAGTAGTGACTTTGTTGGGCTAGCATAATAGTTTAGGTTAAGAGGACTCCTTCCTATTCCAGAGGACTGGATTTCTACTTGTAGTCCCCAACCCATGTGTCTCTAAAACATCTGTAAAACATCTGTAAATGCAGTATATGGTTTCTCCTGATCTCCATGGGTACTTGCATATGTATTTACATATGTATACATAATTTAAAGTATTAAACACACAAACACACACACACGTTTTCTCTTTGTAGCCCTTGCTGTTCTTAAACTCAGAGATCCAACCCCCTCTGTATCAGTAGTGCTTCATTTAAAGTCTTGAACAACTACTTATTAGATGAATTTTTGTTTTGTGTTGTTATTGTTTTTCGACACAGGGTTTCCTTTTAGCTTTGTAAACTGTTCAAAAATTTTGTCTATAGATCAGGCTTCCCTCAAACTAACAAAGATCCAATGGCCTCTGTCTCCCAAGTTCTGGGATTGAATGCAAGTGCTAGCAATGCCTGGCTACTAAATTCTTTTTTATGTTCATTCATTTTCCTGTTGATTAAAAAGAAATCCACAAATTAAGTAACTTTAGTAAAGTTCCAGAGCACATTGGTTAAGCAGCTTTGTCTAGACTGTAGGTCACTGCCACACTTCTCTGTGATGTTTTGTTTAAAAATGTGGCCATACATGGATTCTCGTAGCTCAAGCTCAAACTGCCTGTAACTGCAAACTCAGATGGCTAATAACGGAAGATAGCCAGAATTTGAGGCAAGTCTAAGCAAAATAGAAAGACTCTTAAAAAAAAAAAAAATAAAAAAATATAAAACATGACGAGATTGAGAAACTAAGTGAAACACACTTGTCCCCCCAGCACTTAGGAGGTAGAGGCTGGATTATCAGGACTGCAAGTTCCTCTTTTTCTGAAAGAGAGAACAAGATGAGTGTTCACTATAAGAAATCTTGTTTATGGAAGGAAAACATAAAGACAGGCACAAACATTACAAAAAAACATCATCAACAACAACAAAAGAACAAAGCATAACCTTATCATTTTGATACCTATATTTAGTCACTATAGCTTAGCAAGCTGTAACTTACATACTTTGAAAACATAAAAAAATATTTCAAATCGGAGAGTATTTTCTGACTGAAAAAATAAAGCTGCAATGTCATCTTTAAACAATAACAAAAGCATATGTAACATATATACACACTCAAATATAGAGACATCCTCTAAATCATTGAATAAAAAAATGAAACCCTAACCCTGACATGTATATGACAAGTGGCACCCTTTGCCTACAAGCTCAGTTTACAACTGGGTAGTGGGGTACCTCTAACCATGATCCAGCAATCCCAGGTTCCACAGAGACTAAGACATTTCAGTAGGCTAATTTATACCAGGAGTTCCAGCCCAGCCATGGCATCAACACAAGAAGTAAAAGAAAATTTAAAATTCAGGTCAGCACTTGGGATATCAGTCAGGAAAAGAGTTGAATCCCCACATCCTCCCTCTACTAACAATTGACTTTTGACAAAGACAGATATAATGGAGAAATATGTTGACCCACTTTACAGCTGAACCACCATTATGTAAATTCAGTGATGTCTACTCAGTTATCTTTGGGTACTGGTAGGGTGGATATCTCATGACAATGTCCTCTTGCTTCAATATTAAGATAAACCTAAATGTTGTTCCTGCATGGAAGGCTATTGCAGATTCCATGGAAAGAGCAGGTGACCAAGGTGTGGTATAAACATGCCAGGCAGCCAGAACTTGAGTGAGAAGTTTTATTACAAAAGGGGAAAGACAGGGAATTGAAAAGAAAAAAATATATAAAGAGAAACAGGCACACAGAGAGGTGACAGGAGAGAATAGTGAGAAAGGAGCAGAAAGAGAAGAGAGGAGAGAGAGCAGAAATAGCAGCAAGAGAACACAGAGCCTGAAAGAGAGAAGAGGGAGGGAGTGTAAGTGGGCAAGGTCTGCTTTTTAAATGGGACTTCTGCTCCTGTGTGCACACTAGTATTTAAGTAACTCTAGGCAGAGCAGAGAAAATTCTTCAGTGCATTCTCCCATGTAACAGAGTCAGGGTACCATAATGCCTGAGTCTTATAGGTTGATCAGAGGCTAACAAGCTGTTGCATCTAGAAAACAAACCTAGCCACTTGATTTTTCCAATAAGTAATGACACCAAGTCAAACACCAGAGTGCAGCAAAGTAGGTATGAACTTAATTCCTAAACTGCCAGCAGCAACTGCTGTGTCATGAGCTCATTCCATCTTCTGGGTCTCCTTGTGCTAACAGTGAGAGAGATGCAAGATGAAACCAATCATCTGACTCAGCAGCTCATTCCTACATAAAGGAGGACAGAGACAAAGAGCTTCCTAGAAGTGTCTGGGAGTATATTCCAGAGAGTAGTGGTGTAAAGGAATTGCAGGCAGGTAGGCACCTCCAAAGGTGTAACCTTTTTAGAGAAGGAGAGATTGAGTGACTAATTGAAAGAAGTGAGAAAATCAATTGGAAAGTACAACACAATGGAAACACTCTCTCATATCCGGAGGGCTGGACTATTTGATTGGAGTGAAATGTGTGGTCAAAGAATCCAGGGAGCAACAAGAATTCTGTATTGGTTCTGCCGTGTGGGCAGGAGCATAAGAGCAAAGACCCCCTGTGAACTTAAAAATCCTGGTGAGTGGAAAGGAAAACTGAAACCCAGAGTTTCTGATGCAATGCTTCAATAAACTGAAATAATGAATCCATACTTAATCAGAGCATAACTGTCCTGGGTTTCCCTGGAGAATAGAAAACAAGGGATCAGGTGGTGGATCTAAAAGTGGATGCCTTTGCATCTGCTCCACATCTCGGTTGAGCCTCTAATGGCAGCTTTTAAGGGCAGAGTCTGAACTGAGGTGAGTTCAGATGAGGGTTTGAATTAGGTACACTGAGGTTGGGGATCAGAATGGTGCTACCTGCAACTCACTGTTATGGCTGAAACTTCACTCAACCCTCCTTATCTCCCTACTCAAGGAACAGATGCCTAAGGTCTCCAGACTTGCAGCTAAGAGAAAACTTCCCAACACACATCTCCTGCTGAGTCCACCAACACCTGAAAACTCCACCCCACATTGTCCCTTGCCAGCAAAAGGAAGCCGGGCACAGACCAATGACCCCACACTCAGGGTCTCAGGGTAATTTAGGTGGAAGCCCTGTGGGCTTCTATGTGTATACAAATGGTGGGATTATTTGGTTGCCCTGTTATAAATCCCACTCTCAAGCAGCTGTGTATCTTCTGCTTGCCTGGACCTATCACTTAGGCTATAAGAACCAATCAGAACCTCTAGTGGACCGGTCATTTAGAGGGGAGGGTGTTCTTGTGAATCCAGGCTTTCTGCTCAGATCATCTCATGAAGTTATTTCTTATGTAGTGCCTTTGGTTCTGTGTATATGAACAGAAGATGGAGAACCCTGGGGTGGACCTCTCTCCTTCACAATCTGTCTGTAACTCTCTCACTCCCCCTCCATCTATTTCTCACTCCCTTTCCATCTTTCTGTCTCTCACGTCTCTCTCCCATGTAGCAGATCAAATCAGAACGGCAGGGAATGCATCCTTCTAAGCTGGAACTCCTCCGTAGTTATTTATTTTCATCTGTGTAAGTTGTTCCCCAATAATAACTCATTTATCATTTTTCTTGGGGCTAGTGAACTTACTAATGGACCATATCCACATGAATAAATTTTATTAACTAAGATTAAAGTCAAGTATGATGTCTAACATGATCACAAAATTGTTTACATGATGTGGGTTTCCTCTTCCATGAATTCTTCTCTATTACCTGTTTTCAAGATGACAAAACAGGATTTAAAATATGTACATGTTTAGAAATGTGGATGAACAAATTTATGGCAAGTTCATTGCCATGACCTATGTCAGTTTTCTGAGAACATACTGTAGTTCCTCCTACAGGAATACTCAAGGGTGTAATCTTCTTGTGAGAAACCATGAACAATCACAAACTCACACACTGAAATCATATAATTAAAATTAAATCAAAACTCTAAACAGATTTCCATATTTGAATATTTTCTCTAAATGAGTACTCAATCCTGTAACCATTGTGTTGAGGGTTCTAAAGTCTTCAAATTTTCCTGCAACATGAATTGCTTCATGTAAAAGAAAGTAAGCGTGAAGGATTGGGCTTAGAGATATCAATCCATCTGAATGAGGTTTTTATGTAAATAAAGACAAGGGTTACCATGAAACATGGTTCCCTTACCAGTAAAATTCCAGGACTTTTTTCCACATGAGTTTGCAAGTGAGAACAAAACAGAGACATTGTAGTGATTGAACTGATTGTTCACAATTGTCAGATATTTTTCTCTCCAGCAAACTATGTAACTCGATGTGTGTTGAATGAAGATCATACCACATCCTTTCTAGGAAGATTCCTTTCTATAAGGGCTTTCCTAGGCTCACAAAAATTATTGGGATAAGCAAAGTGCACAGCATTACTACAATGGTTACGTTATAGGGGTTCTATGCACTATGATTTTTTTTTTGTGATTATAAAGACTAATGATACACAGAGAGGCTTTACCACATGGGATACATTCAGTATCTTTCAAGTATACATTCTTTTATGACTTAAGAGAATGCTGGGAAGTGCAAAGGCTGTATCATATTCATGGCATCCATAAGGTTTCTCTCCAGTATGTGTTCTTATATGACTTTTAAGCATATCATATGTTGTGAAAGCTTTACTACATTGACTACATTCTTAGGGTATCTCTCCAGTATGTGTTCGTTTATGACGTACCAGATGGCTGTGTTGTGAAAAAGCTTTACCACATTGAATACATCCATAAGGTTTCTCTCCAGTATGTGTTCTATGATGAGACTGGAGATTACTGGCACATGAAAAACGCTCTACCACATTGATTACATATATAGGGTTTCTCTCCAGTATGTGTTCTAAAACGGGTCTTGTAAGACGACTACGATTGATACAAAAGGGTTTCCTCCAGTATGGTTCTATAAGTTTTTGAGACCATTACTTGCAAATGCTTTATCACATTGACTACATCCATAGGGTTTCTCTCCAGTATGTGTTTTATGATGAGACTGGAGGGAGTGCACGCCATGTGAAAACGCTCTACTGCATTGATTACATACATAGGGTTTTTCTCCGGTATGTGTTCTTATATGTCTTTTAAGATGACCATTACTTGCAAATGCTTTACCACATTGATTACATTCATAGGGTTTCTCTCCAGTATGTGTTCTATGATGAGACTGGAGATTACTGGCATGTGAAAACGCTCTACCACATTGATTACACACATAGGGTTTCTCTCCAGTATGTGTTCTTATATGTCTTTTAAGATGACCATTACTTGCAAATGCTTTACCACATTGAATACATTCATGAGTTTCTCTCCAGTATGTGTTCTATGATGAGATTGTAGCTTACTGACTTGTGAAATGCCCTACCATATTGGTTACAGACATAGGGTTTCTCTCCAATATGTGTTCTTTTATAACATACCCCATGACTGTATTGTGAAAAACATTTACCACATTGATTATAGTCTTGTGTTTTCCCTCCAGTATGTGTTCTAATATGTCTTTTAAGCATAGTATGTCTTACAAACATTTTACCACAATGACTACATTCATAGATGTTTTTTATCATGTGTGCTCTTTCACTGAGAAGAAAATGGTGACATGCAAAGACTTCACCATACTGTAGACTTCTATATGGTTTCTCCCAGTATGAATTTTTCAAGCCATTGAAGATGCCTGTAACCCACAAAGTTTTTCACACATTCATTGCGTATATTCACAGGATTCGCTCCCCTTATGGCTTCTTTCATTTCTGCAAAGATAATTAGCATATGTAAAACTTTACCACATGCATGATACTAAAGAAAGTTATACATGTATAAAATAAAGTTATAATTTGGCCTAATTATAAACAAGAATCAGATCTTGAGTTTTACATTCATAATGCTTCTCTCATGTGGTATTGTTTTGTTTTCATTGAAGATACCTGTGATTCAGAGTAAGAGCCTTTCTTTCATGGCCTTCAATTATGGCATCTATTTACATAAAATCTCCCACATAATTTAAAAAACTGAAAGAACTCAGAGCTTTGCCATATTTATTCCATTTATCAGTTTTTCCTTCATATAAATCATACTACATTGGCTAAATGTACCAGTACAAATGGAAGCATTCAGACATTCCAATGGTCATATGGATTTACTACAGTGTAAGTTGATGGTATCTTTCAGATGACTTAGGAATACTGATAAATTTGAAAGTTGTTTCACACTCAACAAATATCCTCAAAGTGGGGACTACTAAATACCTTTCATTTCTTCTCACTGTCATAAGAGAGAGACGTACATTGCTTCTTTCCACATTCTAAATTCACATGGCTTGTATTTAGAGTAACCTAAATTCTTTTTTTCCCCTACATTTTCTAATACAGAATATCTCTGTGTAAACCCGGCTATTGTGGCACTCACTTTGTAGACCGGGGTGATCACAAACTTAAGGGATCCACCTTGCTCTTGATCATGAATGCTGGAATTAAAGGTATGGGCCACAACTACCTGACTCTACATATGATATGCTTATGATATGCTTAAGAAAACAAATAAAAGGCTTCCATATAGCATTCCCCCTTTGACTTTCTTTAAGTCAACTTTAAGGTTTCTACATAACAACCTTCTTGACACTCATAAAATGACCCTTCCAATATCCATAGCAAAGTCACAAATAGATAAGTAATGCCTTCTTAACTATAGACTTTTTGTTAGAAGGTCTTGGACATATACTTATCACCTATGCAACATGTATACTGTTTAAAATATTTAAAATATCTGAATAGTATGAAAATAAACAGATTGGCATATCTACAGAATAGATATCTGGGTGCTATAATTCAAAGGGTGGTATCTGTTCAGACATAGTTTCCCTTTCATTTTACAACAATGCCTTGCAAACACAGACAAGCTACCTTTCACTGAGGTACAGGGGTTTGTGAGAAAATGACAATCATCACTGTACTTTAAGCTACACTTATTTTCACTGTTGCTCTTCTTAATCTTTTTTAATTTTTTAAGTGTGACTCTTCAATAAAATTTCCAGGATACATTAAAATATCTTCAGAGTCAAATTTGCATAAATTTGCACATGAAAATTTACCTTCTCTGTCTTCTATCAGTTTGACAATGATCCTTCGTATTATGGTTATCCCAAATGTAGCCTGAAATAACAGAAAATATATGATGTATTCTTGCAAATTGTACAAAATTTAAGTAATAACTTCAATTAACCTTAGAACCATGCCTCACTCACCCAATTTTCCTTTTTCTTAATCAAAATTACAGAGCAGTATCAACAATCAAGTAATATTTGGTCCCTTATTTTAAAATATGAAGGAAAATTCAGTCTTACCTGTAGCAGTGAGGTTCCTGTAGGTGACCAGCATCACATTTGTGTAGAGACACTTCTGAGAAGGATTTAGCAAAGCCCACTCTTCCTCATTGAAGTGGATGTGCACATCGTCATAGGTCACTGCATCCTAAAATAACACATACATGTGTGACAAAGAAGTATAAGACTCAAATTGTAAATGTAAACTTCTTTGACAATATAGTCATATAATCCTTGGTGCTTCTCTCACTTATTTTATACATGTACATTATAATGCATTAACCTAGGCACATTAGAAGTAAACTGAATAAGAGGACTGCATGCACCATTTCTTTGGCCGTTTAAGTAGCATATACCCTGAGAAAGAAATCCCAATAAACAGACATAAAGGGAGAGGCAAGCTACCAGAACAACACTACTGAGAACACATCAGAAGTAAATTGTACGATAGGGAGAGTCTATCATAGAAATAAACCAGGTCCTAGAACCAACGTCTGTCTTTGTTAGGTTTTCATTGCTGTGTAAAGACACAGCAGGGTCAGGGCAACACTTACAAGGGAAAATATTTAATTGAAGTGTCACACTTAAAATTTTAGAGGTTCTCTTATGACAGGGGACATGTCAGCATGGAGGCTGCTGCAGTCCTCGAGGTTAGAGTCCTTACAGCATGACTCAGAGGCAACAGGGCATTGTCTGACACACTGTGCATCATTCTGAGAATAAGAAACATAAATGCCTGACCCTACAGTGATGTGCTTCCTCTAACAGGGTAAAGCCCTTTCCAAAATAGCCACACCACATCTACTATAACTAGTGGGAAGTATGGACTGACAGCTGGGGGCACCTTCAAGGCAATAAACTGGACCCTTTGAATGTGGTTGACACTTAGGTGACTGTTACAGGGCCCCTGGCAGTGAAACCAGGACCCATCCCAGTTGCTTGAACAGTGTTTTGGAGCCCACACCCCATAGTGGGATATCTTTCTCAGTCAAGATAAAAAATAGAGAGGCTTGGTCCTTCCAAAGCTTTGTATGCCAGACTTTGTTGACTCCAGAATGAGGACCTTACCCCTCTCTGACTACTCAAAGTTGAAGGGAAGGGAGAGTGGTTGGAGAAGAAGACTGGGAAGGAGGGGTTGGTATGTGAAATGAAAACAAATTAAAAAAAATTAAAATAGAAACAAATTTTATGAGAATCATCCACAAAAAGAGGCTGGTTTTGCTCTCATTGTTGCTTTGTAAGGATGGAAAAACTTAGCCTAATATTTCCTAGACTCTGCCCCGTAGCAGTGAGAAGGCAAAATGTCATTCTTGACCATTTACAACAAGGTGGTTTACCAACAGCATCTGTGAGTGAATGAGAACAGGAAATGGACCTCGTCACACTACCCAGAAGCCCTAGTGAAAGCAGATTTCCTGGGCTAACTGCAGGCTTGGATAGTTCAAATTGATTGGTCTGCACTGGATGCTATGAGATGATTGGTTTGTGATGTGTGGGACTTTGTTGTAACCCTATAAAAGCTCGTAGAACCCTGTACCCAGGATTCCTACTCCTCTACCCCACATGGAGTATGGCTGTGGACCCCAGTGCACTGGAATATAAAAGACCTCATGCTTTTTTCATCAAGACCACTTCTCATGAGTGATTTGGGGGAACACCTTTCCTGAGTCGGGGTGTGAGGGTCCACTCCCTCAGCGGGTCTTTCAGTTTCAGTAACAAGGATTTTGAAAACAAATTCCTTCCCAGTTTTTATGTATTCAGAATGTGTGTGAAAGATGTTTCCCATGTGTAATTATTACATACCATAGTAGAGATTGTCAGATACCCTGCATCTGGAGGTGACGATGTATTGAGCCTAGAAAGGGTTTTGGGATCTGACTCAGGTCATCCCCCAAGTAGAATATGTGCTGAGGAAAACAGTAAATGTGATTTCCAGATTGAAAACAACAAGAATAAAACAGAGTACATAAATAAAAATTAAACAATAATCATTGAGAACATGATGCATTAGTATGCATATTCTGTATAAGATAAATTTGCAACATGACTCAAATACAGTGCAAACTAAATTTCTAACACCCTATAAAATGATACTCGATTACAAAGATTCATGCAAATGGGAACCAGTTAGAATCCCAATAGAATTATGAAAAATATAGTACATATGTTGATACAGCATGGCTTCTACATCTATAACAACCATGCAGTGATCGAGAGGTGTACAATATTAGGGAAAGAACAAAGGGGAGGAAGAGAACAAAAAATAAGTGGTAAATACCATCAACTTTAAAAAAAAATAAATACATAAAAACAAGAGAAATTCATCCACCTAACCTGAGATCTTGTGTAATGTTATCCAGCTACCTATGACTCTATGTGTTCACAACTTATATACACAGACTCTAACAAAATTAATGCAAAAGGTCACCTAAACTGTTCTGCTTCTGACCCTGAAGCGACTGATATTTGTTTCAAAGAGAGACACCCCATAGTCTAGATTTCTCTATGCAAATGGGGGTAATATTCTGCCATCATTCATATAATTCTATTTTAATGAACAATGTTATAAATTAATGAGTTCTGTTTATTAAACATATCCCTATAAATAATTGGTATCCAGAAAAAAAGTTTTTAAGAATCTTGGTCCCAAAAAAACCCACAGAGGGCATACAATCAGGTAGTTTAAGAAGGGGTAATCAAGAGGACATAAGGACATTGCCACAGACTTAAGAAATAAAGAAATATGTTTGTATAGACAAATTGCATTCATTTCTGGTTAATGTTCAAAGAGGAAAGAACCTACAACAGATGGTTATTTTTGTTGTTATTGTTTTTTTTTTTGTCTTGTTTTGTTTTTTGTTGTTGTTTTTTTAAGACAGAGTTTATCTGTGCAATAAATAGCCTTAGTTGTTTTAGGGAACATCTCTGTAGACCCTGCTGGCCTTGGTCTCATATAGCTCTACTTTCCTGTGTCTCCTGAGTGCTGGGATTACAGGCGTGAAAAACCACAATCTCGCTCCTAAAACATTTTTTGCATTCCACATATGTTGCCTTCTTTAAGTTCTTTCAATGTCTGACCCCAGCTTATTCTTTGAGGAATTTAAATAGTGACAGTATACTGCAAGTTAGGCCAGTAAGGCAATATGAGCTTTCAACAGAAAAGATAGCACCATAATTATTTCATAGTACAGGAGTTACTTTGAATAGCAGATCTGGAGGAAGAAGTGTCAGAAGATAAGAAAAGTAGGGAAGGCAGAACAAAGAAAAGATTAAAGCTGGGACAGAGAGTAATTGCTTAAGCCATGTGTTATTCTAAGTAAGCTTCTCATGAGGAATAGCTTCTTGTATCCTACGTCTATTGGGAAATGTAAGGAAATGATAGACTTCTAAGAAGTCAACAGGAATTACCATTTGATGTGACAACCATAGGAGAAGGCTACTCAAGCAGTGGAGTACAGGGGGGAAACAGGCAATCCCATTAACATTACTGACTAAGGCCACAGTGTCTATGGGCCTAATAAGCGTAGCTCCATGTGGTTTCACTTAGAGCACACCAAGGATTTTTCAAACCTTTTCTCTCAGACTGTACATCCAAAACCACAAAAAATATCAGCCCTGTTACATAGTCCACAATAGTTCACCCAGACCTGTTTTGGCTGAATACTTTAACTATAGCAATTTGTATTCATGATAAGGTCTCTCCTCTATCCAGATTCTTGATAGCCCTCATCTGGTGATTCCAAGAAACTGCCCACCAGGAAAATTATGGATTATGTAGGAATGATTAACTGATTCCACATTGCTCACCTCAACTATCATTGAAGGAGGGGGACATCTCAGCTTACATCCTTCCTCTCCCTTTCTGCACTGTGACTCCACTAGTATCCAAGTGGGTCATGGAACTCAATCCTTGCACAAATCCCTCTTCATATATAAGTCCCCACACTAATCAGAGAACTTGGGAGTTCACTCAATTTCTGGTCTATTTTCCTTCTCACTGACCAGTCAAGGGCCAGGCAGGAAGAAAGTGTAGGTGTTTCTTCCCAGCACTGTACGTGAGACGCATGATTGGGAGTTCAAAACAATTCTCAATTATATAGCATAAGACAACCCAAAGTTACAAAAGACTTTGCTCTACTCAGAAATCAATAATAAACATCACTTGACAAAAGGAATGGAATAAGTAAAATCTAAGAAACATAGGAGAGCAGCAACACAGAGGTACAAGCAGTAATGTGTTTAAAGAATACATGTAAAAAGATGCCAATAGCTGGGTGGTGGTGGCACATGCATTTAACGCTAGTGCTTAGGAGGCAGATGGAAGCCATCTCTGTGAGTTCAAGACAAGCCTGGTATACAAGATATAGTTGTGGGACAAGCGGCAGAGTCACAAAAAAATGGGGTCTCAAAAAATAAATAAATAAATAAAAATTAAAACTAAAAAAGCTAGAAAAACAGACACCATCCTATGGCTAGAGGCCTCACTTGAAGAATGCCAGGCCACGGCTAGTTCCACGTATCAATGCCCCATCCTGAGTCCATGGTGCTGGATGCTTGCCCCCATCGCTGGGTCTCTGCTCGAGAGGATTCAGAAGGAGAGTGCCGGGCCCCGGGCTAGATCCCGCCTATCCATGCAGGAACATCTTGAAACACTGTGTACCAGGATCTATAACCCCCCATTGCCAGGATTCTGCTAGAGGTGAGTCCCAGAAAAATTTGCGTGAAATTCCCCCACACCCTAACCTGCAAATTCCCTGGACTGGCTCCAGATCATGCTCTGCCTGTGGCATGTCCACAGCTCAAAAACTCATAGGAAATAGATAATCTAACTTCAACAGAATTGAAGGGAAAATATATACACAAAACCACTGCCAACATCAAATCATAAACAAAAACCATTAATCAAAAATGTCCCTTACTTTCCCTCAATGTTAATGGTATTATCTCACTAATAAATAGAGAAAGGCTAACAGAATTAATATGGAAACAGGATCCATCCTTCTGCTGCACACAAGAAACACATCTAAGATTCAAAGATAGACATTACTCAGGTTAAAGGGCTTGGAAAAGATCTTCCAATCAACTTGACCCAAGAAGCAAGCAGGTTTGGCTATCGTAATACCTAACAAGTTAGACTTCAAAACCAAAATCAATTAAAAGAGATGAAAACAGTCTTTTTGTATCCATCACAGGAGAAATCCTAAGCACAAAACCTCACTTCTGAATCTCTACGCCCCAAATACAAATACGCACACATTCATAAAAGAAATGGTACTAAAACTCAAACCTCACATAAAACTACACACACTTAGGAGTGGGGAGACTTCAACACCCCACTCTCACCACTACACAGGAACGCCAGTCAGAAACTTTACAAAGAAACAAAAGAATAACAGAAGATATGTTTCAATTTGGTTTCACAGACATCTATTGAACGTTCCATCCAAACCAAAAAATATATAAATTCTTCTCTACTCCACATGGAACATACTCTGAAATTGACCATATACGAGGCAACATAAAAATCCTCATGCGATACAAAAACATTTGAATATTTCCCTGTATCTTATCAGACTACCATGATTTATAATTGGAATTCAATAAAAACAACAACAAATCACAGGAAAACCTACAAACTCATGAAAACTGAATAATGCTCAATTTCATCATATTTGGGTGCTAAGATGGAAATAAAGAAATTAAGGGAATTCCTAAAATTCAATGAGGTTGTGGATACAACATACATGAATTAATGGGACACCTTGAAAGCACTGCTATGAGGGAAGTTGATTGCATTAAGTGCCCATATGAAGTAAACAGATGAGAGACACATTAGAGAATTAACAACACAACTGAAAACCTTGGGACACAAATGAAGCAAACTCAACCACCAGGAGTAGGCCCCATTATCAATTTTTTGGCTGAAAATAATAAAGTAGAAAACAGGAAAACATTACAAAATAAATAATTGCAATAAAGAGTTGGGTTTTTCAAAAAATTAACAAGTTAGACAAACCTTTATCCAAACTAAACAAAAAGCACAGAGAGAACATGAAATTAACAAAATCCAGAAACAAAAAGGGTACAGAACAATAGACACTGGGAATCCAGGCAATTTTCAGGTCATGTTTTGGAAATCATATACTCCACAAAATTTGAAAATTCAAAGGATATGGACAAATTTCTGGACAACTCTTAGCTTACAAAATTAAATCAAGAATATGACAAACAACTTATATTGACCTATAACAACTAACAAAGTAGGAATAATCATACAAAGCCTTCCAACATAAAAAAAAATCCCAGAGCCAGATGTCTTTTTTCAGTGAAGAATTCTACCGAAAATTCATGGAAGAGCTAATATTAATACTCTTGAAACTGTTCCACATAATAGAAAAAGAAGTTTCATTACCAAACACTTTTTTTAGGCTACAATCACCTTAATACCCATTAACACAAAGACACAACTTAGAGAAAATTACAGACCAATATCCCTCCTGCACATTGATGCAAAAATGCTCAAGAAAATACGGGAACACCGAATCCAAGAATATATCAGAAAAATCATCTACCATGGATCAAGTAGGCTTCATCCTTGGGCTGCAGGGATGACTTCCCCATATGAAAATATATCAAATATACCACTATATAAACAAACTAAAAATGAAAAATCGATATGATCATCTCCCTAGATATAGAAAAAACCTTTGACAACACTCAACAACCTTTCATGGTAAAGGTCTTAGAGAGATCAGGGGAAAACAGGAATTTATATTTATATAAACATAATAAAAGCAATTTGTAGTAAACACAGAGTAAATATCAAGCTAAATGTAGAGAAGCTTAAGGTGATTCCTCTGAATTCATGACAAAGCCTAGGCTGCCCTTTTTCTCCACATCTCTTCATTATTGTATTTCAAGTGCTAGCTAAAGAAATAAGACAAGAAAAGGATATCAAGAGTATACAAATTGAGAGGAAGAATTCAATCTTTCTCTATTTTCAGAAGATATGATAGTTTAAATAAGCAACCAAAAAACTCTACCATGGTATTCCTACAGCTGAAAACACATTCAGCAATTTATCAGCATATAAGATAAACAAAAAAGATCATAGCCATTCTATATTCAGACAACAAAGGAGCTGATAAAGAAATCAGAGAAACACTGATTTCAACAAACTCAACGTGGGCTCTGAGTCTCGTGTTTGTGTTTCTTAGGCATTAGTTGCACAGCAAAAGAACAACATTGGTGCTGAAACCCAGGCAGACTCTCCTTGAGGGTCACTGGCAGCTGTCTGCTGGTGGGCGGCCAGCCAGAGACACTCAGGATCCTGTTTCCCATACCAGTACTCTGCCTCCACCCCCACCCCCCCCCTTCGCTGAAATACCACCCCACACAGGCTTCAATTAGGGTAAGGTAACCTTTTAAATTTTAACCCATTTCCTTAAGGTCTGGTACATTCCTCACGGGTAGAGACATACCACCTAGGGTGGTATATCTGCTCTGCTCTCGAACCTGCTGAGTCCTTCCGGGCTTCTGTTGGCCCTGGCAACGTTTTCAGGCTGACAGCTTCCAATAACACTCTGCCATTCTCCCTTATGGTGTGGCCACACTCTTAGGCTGGCGAGTTCCAGACTACCTGGTCACTTTCCTCTCTACCCATGGGGGTAATAAACTGACTAAGGAAATATCCCCCCACCACCCAATGGGATGCCTGATAGAAAATTGGTTAAAAAAACCCTTTCACTTAATGCCACTTGTTAAGGCACCCAGACTTCTTTACCTTTGTACTAAAAAGAGGCCTAGATATCCCCTAGAAAATTCAAATTGGCCGCATAACGGCTCTCTAGATCCCGATATTTTACAAGATCTTTCAAATTACTGCCAGTGCACAGGTAGATGGAATGAGTTTTTCCTCTCTCTATTAAACAACCTCTTACCCTAAACTTGGTTCTGTTCTCTTCATACCAAACTAAAACTCTCCTGCCAGCCGCAGCTGCAGCCTGTCTCAGGGCAGTAGGCTGAGCTGAGGGCAGCATCTACTCAAGACAAAATTGAATCTCAAAACTTTATGATTTCTGCCAGCTTTTGGGGATATGTTTATGGCAGCTGCCATTTTCACAATGTGGCCGAGCCTCACCCCCCCCCATGGTTCTTCCCCTCTGCTACACCAGCCACCTAGGCACAGTGGGGAGTCTAGCCAGCTTCTGCCACCAACAGAACCTGTAATTCATTTACCTTTTGCTTTTATTCTTTTATTTGCTTTATTCTTTATTCTTTGTCTCTAATTTCTTTTTTTCACTATGTCATACATAGCTTCACATTCTAGTATCGTGGTAAATAAGGATCAGGATAAACAAACAGGCCGAACAGATGTTTATTCAGGGAGAAATAACTTACAACCTAGACAGATGAACACCAGGAAATTCAACCCCGATCCTCTCCTGTCCAAGTCACGCCAGAAAGAGAGCGCCTTTCCTGGCCCCCTCTGACCTCCCTTCCACAGGTCACTTCCGCCCCATGGCTCCACCCCCCAATGGGTGTGGTCAGTGCCAGAGAAGGACTATCCCACTACATTCTAGTCCTTCTCAATTTTACACAGTCCTGTTTAATATATCTGTACATTTAACTTAAATTTAACTTTAAGTAAATGTAAGCTAACTTCATGCAACTTAAATTCAACTGTACTAAGTCTCAAATATTTCTAAATTGTTATGTGCCTTTTAATGGTGGTAAATATTTAAGGTTATAAATGTCTATTTCAAGCTAACAAATATTTATGCCACCCAGTCTTTCCTGTGAGCTGTTTATTAAGGTTCAGCCTCTGTTATCAAAGGAAGTTTTTCTCTACCTCTTTGTCCTCTATGGTTATAAGTCTAACCTACTAAGTTAAAAACCAGTTACAGACAGGCTGCCAGGGCCTGAGTAAAACATCCCTCCACAGCCTCTCAGCTTGGATCCAGTTTTCAAAACAGATTAATTACAGGGATGTTTTGTATACTAAGGTATGCTAGACAGTCAGACAGCCCTCAAATGCTCAGGGATCTAGGAGAATATGGCATTTAAAATGTTTCATTAAAAAGCTTTTATAAAAAAGACACAGGCCAGGTGCTGGCACCACCCCATTTCCTCCAAGATGACTGATGAACACTGAAAGAAGCTCTACCCACAAAAGTGGCAAGCTAGCCACTGAGCAATCCTGCCTTTCATTTCATCCTTTACAAACTGTACACCTACATACTCTGGTCTGTGTTCAAACACATGACAGATTAAAATATACTGGGAAATAACAAATCACTCCCCTTACCACAGTCATGTACTGTTTTTCATAGTGGTGACTCCAGCACCTGGTTGCTTACCCTGAATCCTCTTGCAGTGTAAACAATTTTTCTTTTCTGCACTGAAGGCAGAAGCAATGCTCCACATGCAAATGCTTTTCCTGTGACTGCACTGGATAGTTGGCTACTTGACTCCTAATGGAAAATTTAAATCTCTTAGGTGTTACAGAAATTTAAGAAATTTGAAGGTATAGTACAGAAGACAGCAAGGCCATTGCTTTTGGAGAGCAACAGCATGTAACCACCCACTTAATCAACATAAGAGATTGTCTCATAAACATTCTTCTAACATGATGAAATTGCATATGTCCTAGCATTAATATGCTTTTCCCAGGGAGAAATCACTTCACCCACAGGGAGATCCATAAAGACAAATATTTCTAACATAACATGTATCTACCTCTGGAAAATACTCAGAGAGGAGCCAGCCTAGACATAGTTTAGGCTTTTCATATATTTTTTCCTGTTAAATAGCTTTTAAGTTCAAGCTCCGTTTTACACATTGAACAATTTCAGTAGGGACTGGAGACAGCATGTCTAGCTACTTTGGGGGAAATGGGAGGATTAAACAGCAAATGTGTTCCCAGTACTGTTCCTAAAGGCCACCAGATACCTGAAACTGAAGGACCTGTTCCACATATAGGATCCTGAGGAAGGTGATGGGGAGTTTGAGGTAGATAGGAAACATAAAAGGTAAAAAAAATATTTTTTAAAAAGCTGGGATGTGGAAGATGTGTTCAGACAATCAGGGACAGGCAGGGACCAGATCTCAAAAAGATAAATGATCTTTTTCACGTGGCAGATTGCTATATGTTGGCTCCATAGGGATGTAGAATTTTATCCCTTAAACTCAGAGCAAACTACTTAAGCAAAAACATAATGAGAAAAGTAGTCTTAATGGAAAATTGAATATGTAGAGAGGAATTGAACTAGGAAGTATGTATTTGTGAGACACTATTGTTACCCAATACATATTCAGTAGAAGTTAAAAAACAAAACAAAACCAACTGCAGTAATCGCTGTTCTCTACATGAAAAGAATGTGGATGAATCTCACCATATATGTAGAAAGTGATTTATCAGGATGTCTCATAAGCTTTGATGAGTTAGTCCAACAAAGTTTGGCTTCACCAATGGGAATCTGAAGAGGCACAGCAAGTGTAGTTTACAAGATGTATGTGTCAGCTGGTCGAGTTATACATCAAATTCCAGAAAAGGAGGCCTCCTAGTGGTAGTAAAAGATATAAACTTGCTACCCAGGGAAGCTAGGGGTAAAAACAGCCAAAGAGGGAAACTTCCCTCCTTCAATACCATTTATATCTGTAGGCTACCACCAGAAGGTTGATCTGATTTTTTCCTTTATGAGATTTTTGTTTTTTTTTTTTGTTTTCAAAACAGGGTTTATCTGTGCAGGACTTAAACTCATTCTGTGGATTTGGCGGCCCTCAACCTAAGGAAAATCAGGCAGCCTCCTTTTTGACCTGGGGATTAACATGGCACTGGCCACAATGCAGTAAAGGTAGATCTCATCACATGTTTGCTTACAAGGTTTCTATAGGGCTTTGGAGTCCTGGGAATATAATTCTGCCAGTCTACAGTTGAGCTTTTAAATGGGAATCCTTTCCAACTAATCGTGAGTTCAAATGCTCCAATAACTCCTATTATCCTTAAGATAATATCTTTCCTGCTAAAGGCCCCTGTGACTTGAAGATGAATGTCTCCTACCTAAATAGCAATGATTTGGGATTAGACTGGGTTAACCACCCTAAAGGGGAGTACGTACAGCAATGGGGTGCCTGTAGGCACATAGTATGTGCAATTACTGTGCCCTTTAGCATTAGTGGAAGCAATTTCTGTTTTCCACTTTATACATATTAAAGTCCCCTTCCATTTCCGCACCTTTGTTAGACTACTTAAAGTTTGGTGTATGAATAAAATGGAGCTTTCAGGATTGACTTATTCTGGCCTTCCTGACATTATATTATGTCTCTGTCTTCCTTTCATCAATGATATCTAGTCTTCCACTTGTCCACACTCACGGACACATAAATGGACAAGTGGGACTGAGCTGCTGTTTCTGATTACAGTCCTACAAACTTCTTGATATTTGTGTGGAGATCATAAGTCAACATTGTAGGGTCCACTTTTGGCCTACTACCAGGACAAATGTAGACTCAGAAATTTCTCATTTTTTTCAGGGAGGCACATAGTAGAAAAAGTATTAGCGTCTTTCAAATGAAAATGTCTCTATGAAAGAAACATTGACTTCTTTATATGGACCACCTTTATAGCAGAAATTAGGAACCTAGTATAAGGGGAGTGTTTTGAGAGAGGATAAAATTCCATATTTACCTGTTATTTTCTTTTGCATTCTAATTCCATTACACCCTTGGTATAGATTATTTACTGTTTTCTTTTTTTTTTTTTGTTTATGTTTTCATGGTACTCAAACTGAATGTAATATAGTTTTAAATTGGCTAATTTTACTTTTGTATGTTTCTTTGGAAGCATATATTACTGGGTCATCCTGTCTGAACTAGAAACTTACAATATAGATTAATTTATCCTAGGACATGAGAGATATCTGTCTACATTGAATCCAGAGTGCTAGTATTGTAGTTTAGCTTGTCATGGGAAGTTAGTTCATTAGCTTGGCTCACTTATGATGAATGACTGAGCCTGGTTATTAGTTTTAGCCAGACAACAGGCTCTGGGTCCTAATTTCAGTAAAAGAAGATAGTATCCATTAAGCTGCAGGTTTTGCCTCAAAGTCCATTGTCTTCCAAATATGGGAAATATTATTTTTCCTCATCATTTAGTCTGTTAAAACTCACCAAATGCCTTGAAATGTTCTATAGTATTACTGCTAATGGTGAGGGTCAGGTCCACAGAGATAAGAGGTTTATTATACAGTTAAATGTAATTCTTCATGTTATTTATCCCATCATTCAATGTCTCATTAAGTTAACTTGAAGTCGTAAATGCTAGCCATAGGTGATGCTTTAGTAATGGCTCTTAGAGAGTGGAGGTAGGAATTATAGGATTTCATAGCTACCTAAGAAAAAAATGGTCCTGGGGTATAGTAGTTTCTACCACAGCAAAGTTAGTTGTGACGTTGAGGACAGTGTCTAGAAACTTTCCTAAAGCTCTGGGGTCTTCAAAGCCATGGCACAGCAAATATAGCTAAGTTATTCACCCCACCTTATTTCCCTATTTACTTGTGAAGGAATTCTGTTAAAATAGAATCAATGTTATTTTTACACATCCATATGTGTTTCCTCTCCTGAGGAGCACCAATCCAAAAGTTATTTGGGGTATGGGATAAGGCCCAACCCCAGTATCTAGGACTGAGTGAATACCATCCAAGGGGATTAGGCTTCTGAAGTCTTTCATACATCAGGGATACATCCTGATTCCACTGCTAGAGGTCCCTTACACTTACTAGGCTTCTAAATGAGATGAATTTTTAGGGTGTTAAGGCCAGGTCATATATGGTTTCCAACTACGATTAGGTCTATGAGCTCAATTGTTTTACTTAGGTGAGTCTGAGGTTTTCCAACCTGGTCTTGGACCCCTGTACTTATCACCTCCCCTGTAACTGATTCCAGGGAGTTCCATTTAGTGCTTATTTGAGTATGATTGCTTCTGTTTCAGTCAACTACTAGATGAAGGCTCTAGAATATCCTATAAGGTATATATCAATCTCATTATAGGGAAGGGCATTTAAGGTAGCTTCTGCACAATTAAGCTTAGCCACTTATTTGGGGTCAACCTTGTAGATTCCCTGATTGTTTTTCCTAGTGCTGATTTTTCTACCACCTATTATATCTCCATCTATACATTTTCTTTGTTGTTTCTCTGGGTATGAGTCCCAAAACTCAGTCTTCTTGATGCCTCTTGTTCTCCCTCTCCCATTCTCTTTCTCCCAACTCTCTTCTCTCACCCAATGCTCACAATTTTCTCAGGAGACCTTGTCTCTTTCCACTACGCTGGGGACAATGGCAGGCCCTTTTCTTAAGGGGTGAAGTCTGAAGTGAGGTAACCAGGAGGGCCCCTCCCCCTGGACACCTGGGAGGGCATGCTTGGAAGAAAGCACAAACACTGCCAGGACCTCTGACCAGCCCTCTCCAACTGGGTTCAATGTTAGGGGCTGAAGCTTTACACAACCTGCTTTGTCCATCTCTTCAAGGAATAGGGTGCCCATGGTCTGCAGGATGGCAGCTAAAGGAAACCTTGTAAACCACACCTCCGGGGGGAGCAATCCACAACCTCTGAATCCTGGTTTCCATATCAATCCCACCAAGAATAAGAAGCCACACTTAAACTAATGTCTGCATACCCAGGGAAGGCTGGGTTGTTGCTTGGAAACCCTATGGCTTCTGGTGTCTATTCAAAGAGTTTAGAATGTTTGGTAGTCCAATGTGTTCCTCAAATTTTGTGTCTTTTTCTGTTCATTTAGTTCTGTAACTCAGGCTTCGCAGCTAATCAGAGCTTCAAACATAGCCACCAGTCATAGGGGAGGTTTCTTCCCAATCTTATATGTTGTGCCTTGGTACATATATGAAACCTGAAGGGGTGAGAAGCTTTAATGATGCCTTCCTTTGCTCTCATTATCTCTCTTTTTTTCTCTTCCTTTCATATGCTGTCTTTTCTTACTTTCTGTCTCTCTGTCTGTCTGTCTTCTCACCCTTTTGTCTTTACTCTTAAGGTTAGATTACATCAGGAAGGGTTGACCAGTTTGTCATTTATCTGGGGTGTAGAGAATTTAGTAAGAACTATGCTCAACAAAGAGAAAAAAATTTGGATTATTGAAATTAAAGAAAAAAGTACATGATGGTTAAAATCTTCACCAAGTTGTTTCCATGATTTTGATTTCGTTTCATGAGCTCTTTCTATCACTTCATATCAAGATGATAGATAAAGGATAGAGATAGCGTAGAGGAGTGACAAGAAAAATTATAGAATGTTCATTGTTAGCACCCAGGTTGTGATTTGAAAAAATTTGGTAGTTCTTGCTACTAGAATAATTCAAGAGGCTAACATTCTTGGGAAACAAAGTGTATAAACACAAATCCATGCACTGGCATTACATAATTAAAATGAATTAAATCATTAACCAAACATATTTTTACCTGTGAGTATACAATACTGTGAGCACTCATTCTTTGTAAATCAATAATTTAGGTGTTTAAAAGTATTGTCATTTTCCTCCAATATGAATTGCTTTATGTAATATGAAGTAAATGTGTAGGGGGGATTAATGAAATCACTAACTTCAATAGAGGGGCTTTTTAAATGGTTAAAGTAATGAGTGAAGGTACCCCCATTTTAGGTTCTCTGCTAAAGAGACCTCAGCTGGAGAGTGCCAGGTCCTAGCTGATTTGGCTCTCATTGGCCGTGGGACCATCTAGAGTATTAGCCCAGTATTTTTTCATCTAGTCAGGCCTTGGCTAGAGACCTCAAATGGATGCTCAATCTGTTCTCATGGGACCACTCTGAGTTTGCAGGTGGGATCCTTGACCCTCATTAGGGCCCTGCCAAAGAGGCCTCAGCTGGAGAGTGCCAGAGGTCTAGGATAGATCTGCCTATCAGCTTAAGGAACATCCTGGGTCCCAGCCTTCAAAATCTTTGACTCTTTTATTATTGGGCCAACTCAGCTGGAATCTGAACTTATATCCCCATTGCCAGGCCCTGACTGTGGAGAGAACTCTACAGAGCTTGGACCACCTAGAGCTGCCAGACAACAAACTTCTGACCTACCAAAGACACCGAGGAAGAAGGTATGGAAGATGGAAAACAATAAAACACCCAAAAGAAATGACAAGAATAACAGCAGCCAGAATCTATGGAATCTACACCAAAACAAAGCAGATGAAGTAGAAGAGAACAAATAAAAAATTATTGCCATAAGAAATGATAGAGGCCCTCAAAGACAGAAAGTACTTAAGAAACTGAAGAAGAAACAAACCAAAAAAAACTGGAAAAAAATGAACAAATTTTGAAGAAAGTACAGAAAGCCAGAAAAAACAATTAAGAAAGTGAAGGAAATGGGTTCAAGACTTGAAAACGGAAATGGAGACAAAACATAAAACGTAAACCTAAGGAATGCTGAAATAGAAAAACTTGGAAATGATCAGGAACTACAGATGCAAAGTATAACCAATAGAATTTAAGAGATGAAGAGAGAACTTAGGCACAGAAGATAGCATAGAGTAAGTAGATTCATTGACCAAAGAAATCATAAACTAACAAACCTTAACACAAAACACATGGGGAATGTGAAAAGGCTAATCTAAGAATAATAGGCATAGAGGAAGGTGAGAAAGCCCAGCTCAAAGGTGCCAAAAACATATTCAACAAAATCATTGTGGGAAAACCTTCCATCTGGAAGAAGGATATGCTCATGTGAGTACAATGAGCATACCAACACCCCCAAAAAAAAAAAAACCTCAATATACTCGACATATAATAATCAAAACATCTGACATACAAATAAAAAAATAAAGACACAGTGAAGGAAAAATTCCAGGTATCATATAAAGGAAGACCTATGAAAATTACACCTGACTACTCCATGGAAAGCCCTGGCGAAGAACTTCTTGTTAGATGTCTATAAAAAACAAAGAGTCCAATGGATGCCAGCCCAGGCTACTATACCCAAATAAATCCTGTCAATCACTATAAAGGTCCATATAACAAAAATTTTTAAAGACAAGCCAGATTTTCACAATATGTACTTCAATTCTAGCCACATGAGACAGAAAGATTTATAATGAAAACTCCAACCCAGGGAAGTTAACTATGCTCACAAAGATGTAGGCAAAAGATAATCCACTGCACCACAACTCAAGGGTAAAGCAGGACTGATAAATTCACAATGTTCACTGCCAGCAACAAATCTAAAACAACCAAGCATTAACAATCCATGGTTCTTACCTCTCAACATTAGTGGTCTTAACTTGCTTGTAAAAAGACACAGGCTAACAGTGCATATGAAGCACAGAACGATCTCTACTGCTTTTGCATGAAGAAATACTCCAGCCTAAAGAGACAGATATTACCTCAAGCTAAGAAAAGATCTTCCAAATCAAATGGACCCAAGAAGCAAGCAGGTGTGGCTATCCAAATTCTAACAAGCAGCGTCCAACCAAATTAATCAAAATAGATTAAAACAGTCATTCCATGTCCATCACAGAGAAATCCATCAACACAACTTAGTAATTGGTGACTAAACACAAAGGCAACCAATATTCAAAAAGAAACTCTGATTAAAATTCAAACCTCACATAAAACCTCACACACTTATATTAGAGACCTCAACACACCACTGTCACCACTAGACAGACTATCAGTCACAAACTTAACAAAGTATACAAAGAATGAATAGAAGTTTTGTCCCATCTATGTTTAACAGATATCATAGAAACATTCCATCCAAACACAAAAGAATATAAGTTCTTCCCCCGCTCCACACATGAAACCTTCTCTAAAATTGACCAAATAGTAGGTGGCATAACAAACCCCAACAGATACAAGAGAATTGGAATAGTCCCCTGTATCTTATGTGAACAGCATGCTTTAAAAAATTGGATTACAACAACACAAATCGCCGAAAGCCCACAAACTCATGGAAACTGAACAATGTTCAATTACACCATACCCAGGCCAAAGAAGAAATAAAGAAATTAAGGGACATCCTAAAATTCAACAAGAATGAGGACAAAACATACCCAAACCAATGGGACACCTTGAAAGTAGTGGTACCAGAGAAAATCATTGCAATATATGACCATATGAAAAAAAAAACAGAAGATAGTCACAATAGAGAATTAACACCCCAAATGAAAATGTTAGTAGAGAAAAAGACGAAACTCACACGGAGTGTAGACACCAGAAAATAATAAATTTGAGGGCTGAAATCAATAATACAGAAACCTAGGGAAACAATGCAAAAAATCACTGAGCAACAAAGGGTTGTTTTTTTCAGTAAATCAACAAAAGACAAAACTTTACCCATAAACTAATGAAAAGGAAAGAGAGAGAATATAACAAATTCAATAAAATCAGAAATGAAAATGGGGACATAAATAAATGGACACAGAGGAAATCCCGGAAATGTTCAGGTCATACTTTGACATACTGTGACCCATTATTTACAACAAATGTATGGTGATCACAGGTATACAATATTTGAGAAAGGATAAAGGGGAGATGTAGAGACAATGACAAGAACAAAAGCTAGAAAATATAATCAACTTTTTATCAAAACAATTCAGAGGAAACTCAGTCAGGAAACCAAGATCTTGAACACCAATGTTAACCAGTACTCACATCATGCCAGTTGTTTAGATCTTAAATAAAAAAGAATTACAACTCCCACAAAATTAATTCAGAAGAATGCTCACTCTCTTTTGCTTCTGTTCCTCCATGTAACACATTTTCCCAGACAGAGATGCTTCATGGTTTAGACTTCCAAAAATGGGGTAACATCTTTCATGCTTATGCAAGGCCCTTGTGGTTTAAGGCAAAAACCAGTCTCATGATGCCCACAAAATATTAATAGGAAGAATGATTAATTGTCTGGGTCATTATGTACAATGGCCTGTCCACACACTAAACATGCAACACACTAGAGAAAAAAATGCAGACAAGAAATTCTCTTTTTTCCCAGGAACTCAACTTTTCCTGAAACATGCCATTATGGTAGCTAGTGAATGTGGAAAAGTTAAATAAGTCAGATCAGGCTATTGGTCACAGTTCCAATAGAGAGTATTTCCACTATTTAACTGTGTGGGATTTACAAAAGACAAATCTGAAATGTGGAAATGCAAATATTCAGCTTTGTAGCAACTTTTCCGTTTTTCCTTTGATACTCATAAAATACCAGCATCTTATTATTCATATTGAACAACAATATTTGTTTCTTGATTGTTTGAGCTGAGCTGGGAGTGTGCTCTTTTTTGGTTTTCAAAAGCAGGTGTCCTCAGGCTTAGTGGGTCTTTTTATGAGTAGTAACCACACTAAACTTCTTGAAAATTATATTGATCTCTTAAAACTCACACAGGGGTTCTGCCTCCTCTCAAGTGCTTGAATAAAAGTCTTGCGCTCACCACAGCCTAGTGTGGACAATAGAGATTTCACTCACCCAAGGGGAAACCTACACTCAGAGATATTAGGGTAAGGGCTGTGTCCTAGGTCAGCACAGGGGCAGGTCTTCATTCTTGTCCCTGCATAAATGACATCTAGGGCTCTGAAGTTTAAGTACACTGACCATAGTATTGGGCTGTGGGATTACATGTATCTTCTATACGAAAGTCAGCAATTCGGTTTCATTATCTCATCAGTACTTTATCAAGATTATTGATTGTCCTTGTCTATGGACACCAAGAAAATGGCCAGTCAGACATTGTGTAAAAACCATCTACAATTGAATAGGCTCCACACTGATATTTCCACCAAAGGAAACAGAAATTGCACATGTTCCTTCCTTCCCCCAATTCTTCTGCATTGTGCCTAATTAACTTAAAGAGTGACAAAAACTTCAACTTACATATTCTTGTAGAATGTCATTGGGAATTGGAAAACAGTCAATAAGTAAACTTATTTCCTTTCTTAGTGAACATTTAAAGCTGTGCCCTAGCGGAATTGTAGGAGTTTCTTCCCAGCATGAGGTAGCAAAGGCAGGAGTAGCTGTGATCAATGCAAAGGTCTAACACATTTCAACTACATATTACTCCCAGGCCTAATATATCTAAATTTTATTCAACAAACTGGTCTGTCTTCATTCACATGACATGATCTAGTAATCTCTGATATTTAAAGAAGAAAAACCACTGAATCTATAAAGTTAGGATTCTCATTCTTGTGTATAATTTTATACACAGTGCTCTCTCTGTGACTTTAAGGTTGTCTTGGAACTAGCTCTTATAGAACAGCCTGGTCCCAACTCACAGAGGTCAACCTGTCTCATACTTCCTTGGTACATATTCTCCCAGTCACGGGATTCAACCCTAGTCTTGACAGTGACATTCAGGGCTAAAATCTTGTTCTATTTGCAAGAAAGAGATCCTCACAAATTTCATATATATATATATATATAGTTAATTGGATTGGCTCACAGTTTCAGAAATTGGAGTCCATTTTCACATAGCAGGGAGCAAGATTTAAGAAGAATATGGTGCTGGCTACATCTTGATATGCAGGCCTCAGTAAGACATCTTAGTATACTTATTCACATCCAAAGCATAGGCAAACCCCAAAACCCATGACCAGTGATACTCTTCTCCAAAATGCCAAAGTCACTGCAACAAAGCTCCTCCTTCTACTACTGCCATCTCTATGAGATTAGGGTGCAATCACATCTAAACCATCGCAATGCAGCAATCACGGCCATCTTTATGATGCATACAGCAACTGACATCCACTCCCATTTTGCAGTATGCAATAAAACTATTCTTTCTACTCTGGTCTAAAGCAGCATCCATGCTCCACATGCAAATTCTTTTTGCTGTAAGTGTAATGGACAGTCAACTTTATGACACATATGGACAATTTTAAAACACTGGGGTCATACTTTTTTGATATCTTAGGAGCACATTGAGATCATTTGTGATGTAGAGGTGATTATATTTAAATCAATGTGCAGTGTTACAGATTAATGAGTTCCATTTATTAAATACTACCTTAAAAGCAATTGGTATCCCTAAATTAGGTGTTTAAGATGCTTGGTCAAAAAAAAAAATCCTTTCTCACCCTATACAGTCTCCACTTTAATGAGGTGTTTATTGTGAAAGAAATACAGCACTTTAAGCAACATACTGGGGATCAAATGAACCATTGTCAATGAGTAATCATGTCTCAGAAATTAATTTAAAATGCTGGGAGTAAAGCTGTTCTAGACTTTGCCTTTCCAGTAAGAAATAACTGCATAGACTAAAAGGTTAAAAGAAAGAAAACAAAACAAACAAACAAAAAACAAAACAAAACAAAAAAAAACTCTGTAATGATAGCATGCAACCATCTCTCACTAATGTTCCAAGAGGAGAAAGCCCACAACAGATAATTTTCTGGGGCAGGGTTTTCTGTTTCCCCGTGCTGTGGCCTCAGTTGTGGGGGGTAATCTTATATAGCGCACTAGTCCTAAACCTCACAGAAATTGGCTCCATGTGTCCTCAGAGGGCTGGGATTAAAGGGATCATCATCACTCTGGCTTCTAAAAAAATATTTTGTATCTTCACAATTGCTGCCACTTTTAAGTTCTTCCAGGGTCAGATGCCAGCTGACAATTAAAAGAATTTAAATAGGGTCAGGAAACTGCAAGTCGGGCAGTAAGTTCACGAAAGTCTTCAACAGAAAAGATAGTATCATAATGATTTCTTAGTACACCAGTGACAGCAACAGCAAGTCACACTTTAATGACAGTTTCTGACACAGATGTACCAGAGGGATGAGGAAGATAGGAAAGGAAGAACAAGAGAAGAGAAACCTGGGCAGAGAGGTCTTGCTTAACGTAGATCTTATTCTATATAACTTTATAAAGAATTGCTACCTCTTTACTACTTCCAGGAGGAATGAGGGAATGTGAAAACTCTAGAAAGTAGGGAGTAAGAGTTGTGTTCTAGAGGATCTGAAATAACACCAACAAAGGCCCTGTCCTAGACACTGGTAACCCTCCTCCTTGTTTTATAGGAGGAGCTCTATTTTATTCTGCATCTCTCAGGGCATGATGGAAAAGTCCTAAGGCAAGCTCCCTGGTTGTTACTGTTTCTGCCAATCAAGTTTCATATTGTGGGAAGAAGCACTGATCCAATTCCTATGATTGAGGACCTAAACTGAAAGTATTGCTTGCTGCCCAACCCCCCAAAAACAAAAGGATTTTCCCTTTCAAACAGTTGTCACTTGGGTTTATCTTGCCCATCTGGGAGAACTTTGATTTTCTCTAGAACACTAGCCCTTTTCACAACAGGCCCTATCTGTAGGGACCAACAATGTCCACCTGAGCTGCTTCTAAAAGTGTTGTTTTGTCATAAGGGAAGATAGTCATTGGGGGGGGGCCTTTGTAGAGAATGAGGGAGTTTTTCCTTTGTCATGGTTTGGACAAATATCCCGAATAATCTAGAGATCAAACTTATATTTTACAACTAATCTCCAACACACTATTAACACTCACTATTAGTTATTTTTATAGGGCAGCACCCCCTCAGCTAAATCATATTTTGTGGGTCTGACCAGTCCATATAAATAGGGTAGTCTTTATATGTACAATTCTACTCGGCTACATCACAGTTTAGTAGTGAGTACAGTCCAACACAAGAATGCCATGTATGGATAAGTGTCTCGTGGACCCATGCCTATAATATCACTCTCAGGGAGTAGAGGTATGTAGATTTCTATGAGTGGTGACTAGGCCTGCTCACAGAGCAACTGTCATGCCATGCTCCAATGCTATACCTAGAAAAAAATTGTCTCCCTGTAACCAGGATATATCCCGAGATACAGGATTTTTGGTGATACTCCTTATCCCAGAGGCAGGAGGGAGGACATAGTCCCTACTCCAAATGACTTGACAGATTTTTGACTCCTCCTGGAAGGCAAGACCCTCCCTGTGGAGTGGGGACAGTAATGGAAGGAGCCAATTTGGAGGCATGGGAGGGAGGGATCGGGAACTGTGAACCATCTATGAAATCTGATTCTAAAATAATAAGAACTCAAGAAACTAGTCAACAAAATACCCGAAATAACCCCTATTAAAAAAAAATGGGTTACAGAACTGAAGAAAGAATTCCCTCAATAGAGGAAATCAAAATGACTGAAAGACACTTTAAGGAAATGCTCCACATCCTTAGCTATCTAGGGAAATGCAAATCAAAAACAACTTGAGATAACATCTTAATCCGCAGAATAGCTAGTAGAAAACTCATTGAAGACTCATGTTGGTAAGATGTGGAGAAAGAGTTACACTCAGCAATACTGCTGCTTGGAGTGCAAACTCATACAGCCATTTTGAGACTGTATAGCGGTTCCACAGGAAAATGGGGATTAGTTTACCACAGGACTCAACAATCCCCCCTCTTAGACATATACCCAAAGGATTAACATCCATGCAACAAAGACATCTGTTCAACTACGGACATAGAAGCACTATTTATAATAGCAAGAACTTGGAAGCAACCTAGATGCCCCTCAAATAAAGAATGGCTAATGAAGATGGGCACATCTACACAATGGAATTCCACTCTGCAGAAAAAAACAATGGTATCTTGAAATTCAGGCAGTGGATGACACTTGAAGAAACCATCTGAATGAGGTAACCCAGTCACAAAAAGAGGAACACAGTATGTACTTATATATGGATTTTAGACTTAGATGAAAGGATCACCAGCCTATAATTCACACCACCAGAGGAACTAGGATACAAGTTGTATTCTAAGAGATTCATATGCAGTCCCTCACAGAACTGGGAAGGGAAAAGTCCCCTGGAGATCAGGGGAAGTAGGGGCAGCGAATGGAGAGAGAAGTAGGAGAAAAATGAGGGGAGGAAAGGAAAACACATGTGACCAGGAAGATTGAGCCTGGTTAGGGAATAGAAGGACAGGGAAGAGAGAGACAATGGAGAGGGAGCACATAAAAGAGGGAGCAAATATTGGTTTGAAGATAAAATTGAACACAAACAAAGGTCTAGAGAACTACAAGACTGCCCCCAACCAATGACTGAGCTCAGTGGAAGGGCTACCAATGAAGGACAAAAGTTACTGGGGAAAATGATTGGGCTTTTTGTTTCCACAGAAAATGAAAAGATGTGGGATTCCTTCCAGACTAATGTGATTGTCTGCCAGACCACCAGAAACAGAGTACAAGGTGGATCCTACATTCAAAACAGCTAAACAAAGCAGCCTTACAAACTACAGCCAGGATTCTCGAATCTTCTTCTGAATAATTCCATGACAGTACCCCCATCAGCAGGAAGTCGTTGAAAGAAATACCTCCACACATTCCTTAAATATTGTCTATAAATGTTTGTTTTCATTAAATAGACCTTGCTAAATAAAATAAAAATAATAATAAAAAAACCATTAATGAGAGTGCTGTAGATAGTGTCAAACATATGCCTTTAATCCCAGCTGTTTAATAAGATAGTTTGATCTCTGTTCAGACCACCAGTCTATATACTCGAGTTCCAGAAAGCCATGGTACACTATGATTTGATTTAGGATTATCAAGTTCTCTTCATTTGATATTTTCCTCATAGAATAACCATTATTAAATATTTTGGTCTTGATTTTGAAAATAATATAAAAATCAAAGAAAAAGCTATATCAAAAAATCAAAAATAAATAAATATAGTATAAAAAAATAGAAGAAAAAGTCTTTTATAAGCTACACACAAATAACTAAAACATAAATCTTGTAATTGAGAAATTAAAATGTACTGCAGAAGTTAGTGCTTGACACTGAGAAATTAGGACTCTCCAGGTTTGGCTACTTGCCATCCTATGCACCAAAAGAACTCTGGTGCTCCTATCATCGTTCGGGCCTTTCTACACAAGCCCTCTGATGGAAATCAAATGGCTTTCACTGTGTGAAATATTCATACCCTAATACCCAGGTATGGGGAGTTGCTAGACCAGATGGTACTTTACAGAACACTGAATGTGGGCCAAATTTTTCCCAACAAGCAACCTGTAGGGGCCTGCCACCAATCCCAGGGCCTCCCCATCCCATTCTGGCCCATCTGAGGATAACATCCCCCTCACTCACTACAAGTTGTGGCTTCTGTGCTCATCCATATCCACCTACACAATGTCTGCACCCAATTAGCAGAATAGAAATCACATATTCGAGGTGTTGTTCCACTTAAAATGAAGCCCGAAGCAAGAGTAACAGCCCATGTGTGGTTATAGTAAGGTCCTGCAATGCCCAGATCATTGGTTGGCCTGGTTTTGCTGACTGGCTGGTTAAGCTTGAAGAAGAGCACTTCCCCAAGGGTTAGAGCAGGTTTAGAAGACACAGATGGTGGGTTCCTTTGGCTCTGGCATCTACTCAAGACTCAGACGTTGTAGGACACCTGTAGGGACAAATCTCAATGTCACTTACTACTGTCTAAAACAGACAACCCCAATGTCTTCCCTAACAGTGTGAGATCATCTTCTTCCACACAATGTGCAGATGTTGCAGATACAATCACACAATGCAGACTGAACATTTTATCCTATCAATAGAGAAGGGTGCCCAGATTATTAAAATCTTGAGAGATTTTAGGGCATAT